>NC_041047.1:2331346-2631346 GCF_900634775.1 Gouania willdenowi
GGTCTCAGAGAGCAGGGACCCTCCAAAATAAAGGTCCCAGAGACCAGGGACCCCCACTGTAGCTGAAGGTGGTTGAACACAGACATGAACATTGAAGAACAGTCATGTGGAGACAGGACCATCTATAAGGGGGAATAAAGGAGAGATTTTTGGGGTCCATCCATAAAGTCAGTAAAATGATGGTCTATTGTTCTATGAATCTGTGATAACCACATTTATTTATTCATCTGAATAATATCCACTGTTATCCAGGAACATTTATTATTATTATTATAGTCATCTTAAAGATGGAAATCATGGTTTTAATCACTAATAAAATGGTTCAAAGTGACCAAAAATGGTGGAAAAGGAGGTGAAATGGGATTTTAAAAACCACAGAAATGGGTTAAAAGTTGCAAAAATAATCATGAAATATGGTGAAAAGAGGTTAAAAGTGACAATAATGGGTCAACATATGTGACATTAGGTGGAAAAGTGGTGGAGAGGGTTTAGAAGTGCTGAACATGTCTGGAAAGTGGGAATAATGTGCAGAAAATGCATTAAAATGTGATGAAGTGTGAAATAAAATGGGTTAAAGTGACCAAAAATAGTGGAAAAGGTGGTGAAATAGGATTTTAAAAACCACAGAAATTGGTTAAAAGTTGTAAATCCGAGTGGACAAAAACTGACAGAAAAAGTGGTAAAAAGGGTTCAAAGTGTCAATATTGAAACAATTAGTTTAAAGTGGAAAATTATGGACATGACAAATGGTGAATGTGGCTAAATTGGCAAAAAATAATAATGAAATACGTTGAAAATAGTTTAAAAATGACAATAATGACATACAACATAAAGTAAAAATGAGTTTGGTGTAGTTGCAGAAAAAGGGTAAAAATAAGCAAAAATGAGCTCAAACTGTTCCTAGTTTCTCCCAGTGTCTTGTGACCCTAATGGGGACCTGAACCCAAGGTTGAAAGCCCCTGTTTTATATTAACATGTTCCTGAGATGCGTTCAGGGTCCCTGGGATACCCTGACTTTTTAATGAGTTTGTAAAATCCGGCCAGACGTTTTGGACAAGATGTGAAAAGAGGGCGTGTCCTTTCTTACCTTATGACTACGAGTGTTATGGTTCCACTTGTGATCATATTATCTTGTGACACTGATGATCACAGTAATAAAGCCTTGCATCACCAGTTATATTGATGACCAGTTGAACTGAAACACCAAATATTTCTTCCTGTAACCATGATTCAGTGATTCCAGAACGAGTCAGCAGAACTGGATCAGACCCTTAAGGAGGCTACGATTAGCACAGACACTATTTTCCATTACACCTGTTTGAACTGCGCGCACACACAGAAGCTGCTGAGTGAGTGCTCACTAAGTAATAAATATTATTAATGGTGCCATCGTGTCCAGGTAAAGGATGAGCTGTCAATCATCCTCCTGCACCTGTGCATAGCTCCGCCTTCAATAATTCAGCAGCGTGTCCATTAGAGTCACCTGTTGGTCTGAGACCTGTCACACTGTCACACACACTCAGTGCATTAACGCTCTCCTCGTCCATCACACACACACACACACACATGGACCAACGTTTCTGAGAACTTGAGGAGAACTGAGAACATCTGAACACGTCAGGTTTCATTGTTCTGCCTCACAGCCAATCAGAGACCTGGGTGTGTGTGCAGTGAATGAACGGTGTGATCTGACGCACACACTCCTTAACACCACTGTCACACATACTGAACGCTTCACCAGTTATGGTTCAGATCGTCATCATGTTATTTTAATGATGATCTGCTGATTGCCCTACACAGTCTATCTGTCCTAGTGTTAAGGTTGAAATAGTGAACATGTCATCTTGTGATTAACACCCTCATTATAGAAGTGTTGTGATTTATTTGGTGAACCTCTTATCTTGTGATCATTTACTGATTACTGTTAAAGTTAGGAATGTTACGTTTCAACTGGTGCACATGTTCTCCTGTGATCCTTCTGTTCTTCCATGAACGTAAATGTAAACACTGTGACACTTCACCAGCTGTAACGATCACCAGTTGGACCAATACACCGACAGGTAAAAAAACTGTCAGCGGAAACACTTCCTCAAGGCAACTTGTGTCCCCCCAAAAAAAGACAAAATGACTTAAAAACACACAAAAACATGTCAAATAATCCCAAAAGTCACAGAAGGACGAGAAAGAAACACAAGATGACCTGTAAACACAAAATACAACAAATGACTGCAAACACACACAACATAAAAATACACAACATGACTTCAAGAACTCTTAAAATATGATGAAATAATCCTTTAAATACAGAAGGACAGAAACACACAAAACAACAAGAAAATAGATAAAATGACAACAAAAATATACAAAATGAATTCAAAAACACACAAAATAACCGAAAAATACACAAAATAAGAACAAAAACACACAAAATAACCAAAAAATACACAAAATAAGAACAAAAACACACATAGTAAGAGTAAAAAACACAAAATAAACAAAAATTACAGAAAATGACAACAAAATTACTTAAAAAACACTGGAAACATCATGTAAATAACCCTTTAAACACAGAAAAGTTACACTAAATGAAAAACACAGTAACTGTAGTTTACTGTTAATGCTCTGATTGGTCGTTAATCTAATGCTGATGTTAACGTTGATCATGTGACCCTCGGATCAGATACAGTCACATGTTTGTGTGATTAAAGTTGCTGTGCTTCAGGTAGAGGTGGTGTGTGTGTGTGTGTGTGTGTGTGTGTGTGTGTGTGTGTGTGTGTGTGTGTGTGTCATTTACACGTTCCTGCTTGAAATGCAAATGTTGTCCACATCATCTCACACTGAGCTCACACACATCTACCCACAATAACACACGTATTTACCCACAATGCAATGCTTTTTAATGAACTGGTTGACTTTTCTTTCTCACAAACATTTTAACAACAAAGGCTTAAAGTGTTGTTGTTTATTTTGTAGTTTTCTGTCGTTCTGTTCTTTCAATACTTTGTGTTACGAGTTATTTTTGTGTATTTCTGTCGGTGGTTTGTACGTTTTAAATGATTTATTTGTAATGATCATGAGTGGTTTTGGAATCATTTTGTATATTTTTGCTCATTTTGTGTTATTTTTGAGTATATTTATCATCATATCGTGGACGGTCATTTCAACAGGTTTTTAACTTCTTTCTTTTTTTTACCAACTGTTCGGTAATTATTCAATAGTCACTCAATAGAAAGGTCATTTAGCTCCACCCACTCTGTCGGTGGTCTCTGATCTTCGTCTCCTGACATCGTGAGGATGATGAAGATGTTTCTGCTCTGACAGCTCTGATTGATCATCATCGCTAATGTTCTCCAAACGCAAATCCTGAGGCTGTAGTTCCACGAGCAGCTGCACAGATGCATGCTGGGACATTTTACTAATGGTAGAGGTGTGACTCCCTGACCTCAGCCTGAGCCACAGTAAAAACATTTCAAACAAACCTTATTTTTCTGCCTCCATCTGATCCTGAAACCATTCTTTCATTCATAACTTTAGTCATAAAAGTAATAAATAAAAGTTATATTTTAGATTCTACAAACACTATGTTTTTATTCAAGCTTCTTTTTTTCTTTAATCTATAACAATTAAAAACTATAATAATTAATCCATTTGATTGATGAATTGATTTATATTCCTATATGAAGAAGAAGAAAAAGAAACAGGCCTTTGCATTACCTTCAGTGCTCAGGCACTAATTATTATTAAGTATTAATTATTATTATTGTTTATTGTCATTGATTATTCACGTTTTTAGCCTCAGATACTAAAGCATAGATCTATACCAACTAGAAGCAAATCATCCATCATCCACATAGAAACACGGCTGTTAAAGGACGGAAAGTGACGTGAATTAAAACTCTGAAAGTGAGGAGAGTTTAAACGTGTGTGTGTGTGTGTGTTTTTTTTTGCTGACTGTAGGTTAAAATGTTTTGTATCTATAAACTCTCACGCTGTTTCTTCTGTTTTTTTTTATCTGAACTGTTACTTTTTAAACATCTTCTTTGTTATTTTCGTGTCTCTTGTGAGGAAACGTCGGATTAAAAAACCACAGAAAGCTTCAAACATCACAAACTGTCTCTGAAGGAACAGAAGTAGGTCGTTAGCATGACGTTAGCAACCGTTAGCGGCGGCAAACGCAGCGACCGCGGCTGTCCTCAAACTGCCAACGCGCCTCGTCGCTGCTCTGTTCCTCAGCCTCGCTGAGTCGGCGTTCCTGTATTCTGTTTGTTTGTTCTCTACGTTCCTGGATCTTATTAAATACAGACAGAACTTTGAGTGTTAGAAGAAGAAGAAGAAGAAGAAGAAGAAGAAGAATAAGAAGAAGAAGAAGAAGATGATTATTATTATGATTATTATTATTATTATCAATTATTGTCATGAATTCATTATTAGACTACTGTATAGCAGGGACGACCCTAGCCTACTCAATGATGGGGGGGGTGGGGGGGTAGTACTTTGACTAAAACTATAAAATATAAAATCACATCACCTGTCCTGTTCTGACTTGAGATGCACATGCGCTGGCAGTCCGCCCCTCCAGCAGATGGCGCCCACCTATGTCTCCTATAAGGTTTACAGGTCTGAATGACAGTTTTGGGTCCAATGCACTGAATCCCATCCAGCTGAGGATGCAGGACCCCCTCCTCCCAGATTGTGACCGACACTTATTTGATCGGATCCAGAACCTCATTACAAAGACTAAATAATAATTTCAACCCCTTTTTCACTTTTAGGTGTTAAATAAAATGATTCAAAGTATTATATTTGGACAGCTGTGTTGATTTGAGCTGAAATTTCATTGTATACACAAAATTAAATGTTGACAGCGCGATTGAGAAAAAGAGTGGAAAGACAAGCCACGCCCCCACATTTCATCTAAAGGGTGATTTTGCGCATAAATAGTTTATCTGTCAGCGCTGAAAACAGTAGAAAATAACTAAAAATAGTTTTTTTAAACCAAAAAGTGAAACTAAGCCTGAGGTTTAGAAGTTCAAAGTCCTTTCTGTGGAAATCACAAAAAAGAGCAGCAGCAGTTAGCGTAGTGACTAGCAGTTAGCTTAGCGACTAGCAGTTAGCTTAGCGACTAGCAGTTAGCGTAGCGACTAGCAGTTAGCTTAGCGACTAGCAGTTAGTGTAGCGACTAGCAGTTAGCTTAGCGACTAGCAGTTAGTGTAGCGACTAGCAGTTAGCTTGGCGACTAGCAGTTAGCGTGGCGACTAGCAGTTAGCTTAGCGACTAGCAGATAGCATACCGACTAGCAGTTAGCTTAGCGACTAGCAGTTAGCGTAGTGACTAGCAGTTAGCTTAGCGACTAGCAGTTAGCGTAGCGACTAGCAGTTAGCTTAGCGACTAGCAGTTAGTGTAGCGACTAGCAGTTAGCTTAGCGACTAGCAGTTAGCTTCGCGACTAGCAGTTAGCTTGGCGACTAGCAGTTAGCGTGGCGACTAGCAGTTAGCTTAGCGACTAGCAGATAGCATACCGACTAGCAGTTAGCTTAGCGACTAGCAGTTAGCGTAGCGACTAGCAGCACCTGTAACGATGATGCTAATGCAGGAGAAACTACCTCCAACAGACAGGACACATGATGAGAACTCAAGATGAGCTGCTGCTCTAGGTTTATTAAAGACAAGTCAGGCCTCGGCTGTTAATTATGTTAATTATGTTAATTTTGTTAAATATGGTAAATATGTTAAAAACGTGAAGATATAAAATTATCTTTGGTTGTTTTGACAAATAAAAGTTAAACACATTTTATTTTCATTTTCTGTTGATTCATTATTTAGAGTCGAGGCCTATTTTATAGGACCTAATTATTGTCATGTATCAATTATTATTATTGATTATTGTCATGTATCAATTATTATTATTGATTATTGTCATGTATTATTATTGTCATGTATTATTGATATTGATAATTGTCATGTATTATCAATATTATTGTCATGTATTATTGTTATTATTGATTATTGTCATGTATTATTATTGATTATTGTCATATATTATTATTGATTATTGTCATGTATTATTGTTATTATTGATTATTGTCATGTATTATTGATTATTGTCATGTATTATTATTAGTATTGATTATTGTCATGTATTATTAATATTATTGTCATGTATTATTATTATTATTGATTATTGTCATGTATTATTGATATTATTGTCATGTATTATTGTTATTATTGATTATTGTCATGTATTATTGTTATTATTGATTATTGTCATGTATTATTGTTATTATTGATTATTGTCATGTATTATTATTATTATTGATTATTGTCATGTATTATTATTAGTATTGATTATTGTCATGTATTATTAATATTATTTTCATGTATTATTATTGATTATTGTCATGTATTATTGATATTATTGTCATGTATTATTGTTATTATTGATTATTGTCATGTATTATTATTATTGTCATGTATCATTATTATTATTATTGATTATTGTCATGTATTATTATTATTATTGTCATGTATTATTATTATTGATTATTGTCATGTATTATTATTGTGATGTATTATAGTTATTATTGATTATTGTCATGTATTATTAATATTATTGTCATGTATTATTATTAGTATTGATTATCGTCATGTATTATAGTTATTATTGATTATTGTCATGTATTATTGTTATTATTGATTATTGTCATGTATTATTATTATTGATTATTGTCATGTATTATTATTGTCATGTATTATTATTATTGTCATGTATAATTATTATTAATATTGATTATTGTCATGTATTATTAATATTATTATTATTATTATTGTCATGTATTATTGTTATTATTGATTATTGTCATGTGTTATTAATATTATTGTTATTATTATTATTGTCATGTATTATTGTTATTATTGATTATTGTCATGTATTATTGTTATTGATTATTGTCATGTATTATTAATATTATTGATTATTGTCATGTATTATTAATATTGTCATGTATTAATCATAAAAGAGAAAGGATGGACTCACTGTGTATAAACAGACACTCCTTAAACAGTGAAGGAGGTCATCAGAATGTTAGGCACACCTGAGTGGAGACACACAGACAGGGAGTGAGGAAACAAACAGAACCCGACATGAGTTAAAAAGTGATTCTATTGTAGTTTTTAAGGAGAAACAGATTTTATCACTGTAATAATAATAATAATAATAATAATAATAATAATAATAATAAACAGGAATGTTCCTATAAGTGGGTTTTTACTTATTTCCATAAGTTTTCCAATGGTGTCACACATAGACATCAATTAATAATGAGTATTAATTATGAGAGCAGAAAAACTAACATAATTAATTTAAACTGAAGTGTTGGTTGGACTTTATTAAAAAAAATGTGAAAATGTGATAAAACTGTAATAAAAACACAGTTAAACAAAGTCAGAGTTGCCAGATTGGACGGTTTTAAGATATTTGGACACTTTAGGAGATTTTCACAGACTCAAATCAGTTAAAGCACAAACACAGATTCTGGATGGTGGGGAAGAACCTGAGCTGGTTGTTCTTTTTATATTTCACAGAAGAAATTACAGACTTTACATTTTGTTCTCCAGTATAATCTGGGTTTGTTTGTTCTTCATTACTTTGGCAAAATTTGGTGAAATATTGCTTTTATTTCGTGAAAAACTGTAATGGAAACAAAGCGAGATCTGTTGGCTTTGTGTGTGTGTGTGTGTGTGTGTGTGTGTGTGTGTGTGTGTGTGTGTGGGTGTGTGTGTGTGTGTGTGTGTGTGTGTGTGTGTAGGTCAGGCTGAGTGGAATCATTGATTGTCGATTGACCCTCCACCTCCTCTGAGGACAGTCCTCAGCACTGCACACACACGCACGCACGCACGCACACACACACACACACACACACACACACACGTAGATCTCATTAAAAATGGATTCAACATTTTACTCAAAAACACATTTTCATGCTTTCTTCCAGAAGTGAAACATCTGTTTGACGTATATCTATAAGGCTGTGCTGCACAGAACGCCACTAGCTGATGATGATGATGATGATGATGAAGGCCTCGTCTACAGGCTCAGGTGAGAGCGAGTGGATTTCCCATGATTCCACGCTGCAGCCTGTCATTCACCTGTTTGTTTGTTTGTTTGTTTGTTGATGTTTCAGCATTTTTTCCTCCTGTGAACATGTTTCAATCTGTCGACTCAGCAAACAGCTCAGTGTGGGGGTCTCAGCAGCAGCCAATCAGAGTCCCCCGAGCCACCTGGGGTCAGTGCCTCCATCAGCCAATCACAGCTAATAATTATTAACACCTGAACGCCAGCACACAGGTGATTAATCACACGTGTCCATTACACACGTCTTTCTCTCTCTGTGCACATTGCATGTTCTCCACCAGTCCAGAAAACAACACAATCACACAAAACCATTATCAAGCAAAACGACACAAACAGTTACACAAAGAAACATGGGCAACATTACACAAAATACAAAACAACAAAATAATCACACACAATAATGCATAAAATGACATAAAGCCATAGTAAATATCCAAAAAAACACCAATAAGACAAGGCAATGTTACACAAAAACAACAATAAAAACACACAAATCAAAAACAAAAAGGACAAAAAGTACAACAATGGCTCCATAAACACACAAAACACATTAAAATAATTACAGAACAACTGTAAAAAGAACAAAACAGGAAGAAAAATACACAAAACAACAACACAAACACATTCACGTGTGTGTGCGTCTCTGATCCAAAGCATGAAGTCACTGAGGAGCATTAACTCTCTTCATGTGTTCACATTCTTCCTCCTCCTCTCTGCTGACTCAGCAGAAACACACAGCAGTGTGACAGCCCCGCACATGTGTGTGTGTGTGTGTGTGTGTGTGAGAAAGAGATATCACCAAGACAACGCAGAGGGCTTTTCTCTCCATAAATCAGAGCAGAGTCCATCAGAGGAACAAAAAGGAGGAGGAGAGTGTCTGTGTCTGAGATTTAACACAGTCAGCGTCTCCTCAGCTCAGCTTACACACACACACACACACACACACACACACACGCACACACACACACACACACACACACACACACGCACACACACACACACGCACACACACAGGAATGCTCAGACCACCTTAACATGATGATGATGATCTCATAATTTCCCCCTGAGATCAATAAAGTTTCTGATTCTGATTCAATAATTATGCAAACAGTGTTATTATTATTATTATTATTATTTTAACTGATCGTTCCCAGTGAGACAACCAGAGGAAATGATCAGAACATACTGTAAAATGTGTTTGAACAATAAATTTAATCTGTGAGGAAAACATTTTCTACCTTAAATCAATCGATCAATCATTGATTATGGGTCAATGTTTACATTCAGTCACTTTTTCTGATTAAACTCTTTCTTTAGCTTGTTTTTTTAAATCTTTTCTCCAAACGTTGTTTTATTTCTCTCTGAGAACAACACGAGGATGTGTTTCTTCTGACGTGTGTTTAGATGTTATTAGAGCTGATCATACAGAGACGTTCTGACCAATCAGAGGACAGACATAGACAGACTGAGGGACAGACAGGAGGACATTACAGACATTAGAGGAGGATTCGTTTAGCGTTACAGAGACACAACGTGATGATGTCACTAGTCTGAGGTGAGAAGAATGGTGTGTGATGGACAAACAGGCTCTTCATCCTGATGTAGAGGAGTTTAAAAAACTATTTTAAATCATCTTTAAAATAAAAACATTTAGAATCGCGACACAAACCTTTAGATGGTCTCATCTCACCTCATGCTAATGCTGCGCATTCTGGTGCTAATGCTAAAGATACTCTTCCTGATGCTAATGATGCTCCTTCTGATGCTAATGCTAATTATGCTAATAATGACGATGTACGTCTTGATGCTAATGCTGTTAATCTTGATGCTAATGCTGCTGATGCTCATCCAGATGCCAATGTTAATGATGACAATACTCATCTTGTTGCTAATGCTAATCATGCAAATGCTCATCCAGATGCTAACGATACCGACACTTATACAAATGCTAATGCTGACAAAGCTCATACTAATGCTAATGATGCCAATGCTCATCCTGATGCTAATGATACCGACATGCATTCTAATGCTAATGAAAATTATGCTGATGCTCACATTAATGCTAATAATCATCCTGATGCTAATTATAATGATGCTCATCCTAATGCTAATGTTTATGATACTCATCCTGATGTTATTGCTAATGATGCTCATTCTGATGCTAATGCTAATAATGCCGACGCTCATCATGATGCTAATGATGGTGCTAAACCTGATGCTGATATTATCTTGATGCTAAACCTCCTGCTGCTGCTGCAGATAAGACGTTAACGTTTGCTCACAAAGACAAAGATTCAACTTTAACGTGAACCTCTTTAAAGCTCATATCTATGTTTATGTATCATTAATATATTCATAAAAATCCATAACTAGTATTTTACTATGGTTTACTGCTGGTGGTCATTCATATACATTAACGTATATAAGCCCCGCCTTCGTCCTATTGACCTCTATACAAATGGAAACAACTGCAGAGTGCCCCAGCCAATAGGCCTTCTACTTCCTGTTTTTGAGACTGTCAATCAAAGTGAATGATGAGCGGTGCACAGAAACAAGGCCGCGCGCACAACAGCAAACATGTAAATATGATTTATGGCTCTTACCTGACCATAGACATATATCAATGATACCTTGTTCCACGATACGCATGCAGAAAAGTAGAGGCGTGGCTTCTGGTAGATTGCAGAGGCAGTGGGAGGAAGTGAGGCTGTTTAAGGCGGGACATCAAGATGTTTCTCAGAAACTCCAGATATCAGCTTTAAGGTTTATTTATTAAAGCTGTTTAAAATGTACTTTAACGTCTTTTTAACGCCTGTAAAAACATTAAAAAAGGACGAATTTGATAAACTTCTGTTATTGCTCTAGAAAATAAATTAAAGCATGTTTATGAAGATTAAATGAGGTTTTTGACATTAAATTTTAGAACAAAATGACTTTAGCCTTATTTAGGAATGAAGAGTTTGACTATTTTAATGAAGATGTGAGATATACAGTATGTGTATAAAAGTGATATACATGTGTATAGAAAAAGCAAAGTTGTTCCTTCCTAGAGACAAAAAACAGATTAAAATGGTCTGAGTGAATAAATGAACAGATTTTAAACACTTTACCAACATCGTGCTGTGTTCAGGTTCCGTGGGAGATTCCTCCGCTGTGAGTCGGCCACACTCTGCTGTGCTCGGGGGTTTTCAGGCGTTGCCTTCATGGACCGAACACGTCTGAGACTTTTCCAGAGTAAGAGGTTTTTTTTAAATTATTTTAAATAACTAAAAATATTGATGATTTTTTTTTAATTTAAATTCTGTTTTTTCTTTGTTTTCACGTCGTTATTCCGTCAGCGTTGAATCTGCGTCGCTTCCTGAGCTCAGATTAAAACGTGTGAATTTAAAGTGAAAGATAAATCCATCTCAGTCAGATGGATTTTTTTAAAAACTCAGCGCTGCTCATCATATTTCATACAATAATTAATACATGATCTGACATGAACGTTTTAGATATAAAACCAAACAAATAAAATAACAAAGTCTGAAAAATTAAACAGCACATTTACTTTTATTATTATGATTATTTAAAACACTGTTTCTGAAATGAGGGTATGGGGTACGCAATGGCACGACAGGGGGTACTAGAGAGAGTGGAAAATTAACAAATAAAAGCATTAAAAATATGGGGTTATATGATGTTATCTGTAGTTATAAATGTTAATCATAAAAATAATGATGATGGAAATGATCTGGAGGTCCAACACCAGGAGGGACATGACTGGAAATGTTAGAAACTAAAGAAATAAATATATTTATGAGGCACTAAATACTGTTTAATTCTACTTATTTACAATGGGAGTCTTTAAAATGTGTGTAACAGTCATTTATTCCATCATTATGATCAATTGTTGTTAATTTTCATAGAATTCTGAGCAAAATGTTGTCGTCGGATAAAAGGATTCAGAAATAAAAGAAAAGGGGATTTGAGCTAAAAAAAAAAGTTTGAGAACCACTGATTTAAAAGAAAACATTCCTTTAACTGTTTCACATTTTTGGAAAGCCCTTTATAATAAACTTTATATTTAAATGTTCTGATTCGACACAAGATGCAGCTTGAACTTCTCCCTCATTTAACACAAAGTCTGGGTTCAGATTTTAAAGGATTTGTTAAATATCGATGTTGGAAACGCGTCACAATCAATAAAGTGTGAAGTTAGTTTTTTTTGGAAGGCGCGAACCGATAAACAGCTTTAACCACGTCATACAGATGACCTCTGACCCCCTGGAACACACACACGCACACACACACACACGCACACACCGTAGCCGTGCGCAGCGCAGCAGTAGCCGGGCTCCATGCATCCATCAGCGGATGAGGCTGTGCGCAGAGGCCGCTGACAGGCGGAGAGTGTGTGTGCGCGTGATAGCACCAATTTAAGAGTGTGTGTGTGTGTGTTTCTCACGAAACAACTAAGAAATACACAAAAAAAAACACACGGAACGCCTTAAACCCGACATCACGCGCTGCGAAACTACTGCGTTAATAATAATAATAATAATAATAATAATAATAATAATAATAATAATAATAATAATAAAAACATACAAGAATATTCGTCTTTGGGTAGATTTCATTTCTTGATTCAGAGCAGATCATAAACACGTTTTAAATTTGATGCTAAATAAATGTCCGCCGTCATAAATTCACATTTTTTCACTGAAATTAAAATGAAAACAGAAGAAATGTACTTTAAATTGACATTATTCTATTTAATTTGTGAACTTTGTCTAAAAGAAAGTTTGAAGACTTAAAAACTTCATTTCTTCACAGCAGATTTTCTAACGCTCTGTCGTTAATAATATTAATACAAATAATAATAAAATATTAGATTTATTTCGATTTTACATTAAAACAAACAAAAACAAACAAAGAGTGAATGAGCAGCCGCAGTCTGACACTTTTTGGGACATAACTTTTTATTAAACATTATGAAAACAAGGTTTTACTTAGTTTGTGTTTTTTTCCACTTGATGACACGTTCATTGAATAAATATAGAAATCATATGTACAGATATACACTGACAGCACTGTGCACAAGTTCGTCTTATTATTCACAGCAGCTTTAGCGTCGTTAGACCCGCGTGCACGCGCGCGTCATGTCGGGAAAAAGGCCTTAATGTTGTCTGAATGCACAAATCATATTTCAATCCAGAAAATTTCCACACATTTGATTAAATTCCGTTTTTAGTGAAAATGCTTTTTTAAATTTTTTTCATTTTTTTTTAAATAAATTCAGTTGTGCGTTTTTTCTGAAGCTGTTTTGTGTGTTTTCTACTAAACAACAGGTGGATCACACACTTCTGCACAATATTGCACATAAATCATCTATTTAGGCTGCAGAAAACACACGCATCGCTTCTCTGAACAATCATTCGTTTAAGACCTGGCAACCCTCAGACCTGGCAACCCTCAGAAGCAGGTGTTCTACAGAGACTTAAAGTATATCATATAAAAAGTCCAGGGAAAGGTTGATGGTGCATAGCTTCAGAGTGCAGCCCCGGGCTTTTCTACAGCGTTGGATGAGTGCATGCTCTAACATACAAACATCTGGATTAAGAACATCTGGATTAAGACAAACTCCAGCGCGTTTCCTCTGAAAAGCATCATGTTTATGTACAGGTGGAGTCATGGCTCTGCTCCACTCCCCTCCTCCTCATCCACCTTTTCTTCTTCTTTTTGAAAACAATAGAAAATCGGATTGAAAACAGCATCCGCGGTCCTGTTGGTGCACGCGCCATGACGCACGCACGGGTCTTAATTGGCAGAGGAAGATCCGAGGCTCATGCGTTAAGGTGAGGTCACCGTACATGTCCTGCATGCAGGGTCGGGGGGGGGGGGTTGTCCGTGTCCTCCACACGTTAAGACTAAGTCCTGCTCTCCGTGCGTGAGCGCGTGCGTGAGAGAGTCAGAGTAAGACTGAGTTCACTGCGTCCGTTAAGACTTCAGAGTTTATGATGAAGTTAAAGCTGTGTGTGTGTGTGTGTGTGTGTGTGTGTGTGTGTGTGTGTGTGTGTGTTCACGTGTCTCACATGAAGAAGTCTGCCTGTTGTTTGTCGCTGAAGCTCCTGCTGCTCACGTGCACGAGCTTCTCGTACTTCTCCTTGTACAGGTCGCGCTCTTTGGCGAGTCGCGCCACGTCCTGCTTCAGCTGCTCCACCTGACTCTGTAACGTGCACTTCTCAGACTCCAGCATGTGCCGCTGCTGCACGCGCTTGAAGCGGCACGACTGCGCGTACCCGCGGTTCTTGAGCGTGCGTCGCTTCTGCTTGAGGCGGATCACCTCCTCCTTGCTGAAGCCGCGCAGCTGCCGGTTCAACTCCCGCACCGTCATGCTCACGAGCTGCTCGTCCGAGAAGCGCTCCTCCAGGCGCGCGTGCGCGGTCTGTCGTGGTGGTGGTGATGGTGGTGGTGGGCTGGTGGTGGTGATGGGAGGCGGAGGACGACGACAGGTCCTCCCCCGCGTACTGCGGCCCGGGAAGCCCTCGTAGGCCTGGTGGTGGTGGTGGTGGGTGGTGTGCGTTCCCGATCAGGGCCTCCACCGCGTCCTCGGGGTCAGGTTGAGGGCCTCCGGGTTGATGTGGTGCTGTGGTAGCTGGGGATCCAGTACAGGTCCTCCAGCTGAGCTTCCCCGCCCCCGGGCCATGGTTGCTGCTGTTGCCGTTGACGCCGCCGTTAACGACCCCCGCGCTGGGCTGTGCCCCCGGACTGGGGGCACAGAAGCTGGGTGAGGAGGGCACTGAGGAGCAGGGTGTGCTGATGGGGGTGGAGGACAGGGATCCTGAGGAAGGCGTGGTGGCAGAGTAGCGCTCGGCCTCCGGAGGTTCTTTTTTCACCTCAAACTTCATGAGGTCGAAGTCGTTGACGTACTCCAGGGCAGGGGGCTGTTGGGCAGCTCTGCGCTCATGGCGAGGTCGTGGCCATGTCAGTCCATGCGACGACCCCCGGCCTCACAGCCGAACCGAGGCGGGCGCCTGTTGTGTATATATAGAGGCGCGCACGCGCTGGGTGCGTGCGGCGGCTGCAGGGGAGGAGAAAACTTATTAAGGAGAACCACTTCTATATATAGTGGCGTGAATTGACGTGCGCGTGTAAATTAACTTGTCCAGCAGCCAGTGCACGCGCCCTCCGCCGTTGTTAACAACTTATCCGGGACAGGCGCGCGCGTTAACACCGGGAGAAAGCGGAGCCACACGCACCAACCTGTGCTATCCTCGCTTCACCTCTGATCACTGACTGTCCCATGCACGATGAGGCGCGTGCGTGTGTCCGTGCGTCACACGCTCTCTGCAGACGTCCTGCGTGCAGCGCGTAAACTTTCTGTCCAGTCACAGCGCGCACGGACTGCGGCACGGCCGTGCGTAAAAGTGTGGCAAACGCATCCAACGCTCAGGAGGACTGCGCTGCTCCAGTGTGTGTGTGTGTGGGGGGGGGAGCAGGTGGTCCACGGAGCGGGTCCAGCGGGGGGAGGATAAATCCAGCTGCTTTGGTGGTCAAAGGCGCACGGGGCACAAACACGCGCTCACTGAGCGGCTGTGGAGCAATGCGCGCTTATAAAGGCTGCGTGTCCCCCCCCGACACCCCCACACAGAGGAATGATTGGCCAATGGGAGGCGATCACAGCACGAGGAGCCGAGTGAAGCCGAGGGGAGCCGAGCACACATTACCCCCTCCCCCCCTCCCCCAGTGACCGCACGGGATACTGCACCGTGAACGCTCCGCTGGAGGAGAGAGGGACGCCCACGTGCACGCATTACTTCTGATGTAATAAAGAAAGATGTTTACAGGCCTCGTGCAGCACAAACACATACTATATAATATACACAATCATTAATTACACACATTAATTACACAATTGAACGAGCTCAGATAAACTTTCTGAACATAAATTTCACACATTGTGTTTATGTGTAAAACTTCTCTGTCAGCACTTTCACAGTGAAAGTGGACGGAGAAGAAATCGACAGATGACGTTATATACAGTATAACCTTAAATATGTTAAAAAAGGAGATAAAAATAAGTAAATAAATAACTTTTTCAAGACACTAACTCTAAAACTGGAATTTTGACGACCATTTTCTGGAGTCAAATATATAAAAAGTATTATGATCTGAGGATATTAAAATGTTCCTTAAACTGTTTTAATGGGAATAAGTTCCACGTTTCACCTTGGAGGAAACATTTCTCCATCTTTGATTTCATTCTGAAAACTTCAACAAACTGACGTTTTTTATCTGTAAAACGTTGAAACATTTATGTGATTAAAGCTCGTGATCACAACGCGCACGTCCATCAAACACGGATTCAGTGTCAAACATACACGCGCGGTTTTCAGCCGCAATTAACCGTCAATCGAAGCGCGCGCGCGCACACACCAGCCTTCAGATGTAAAGTCAAGTCCTCAGCGCGTTCTTTATCAGAGGAGCGGGCACGCGCGCTCAGCACTCCGCTTTCACTCCATTGTTCAGGGACTTTCCGCGAACCGCGGATTGAGACGAAAAGCTCAAAGTCAGGCGTTTCTTTCTGTCTCTGCTGCACTTCTTCAGGCTTAAAGCACGGCGGACATCAGCTCAGGTTATCGGAGGCCGGAGCGGCCTTTGTCCGCGCGCTAAGTCGCTAATGCGGCCGCGAAGGAATCAGCTTTCTTTGTGTGGCACGTGCATGCATGCAGAAAAGTTTCCATCCAATGAGAAAGAAGCACATTCCCTCTTCAGATATCACTGAGCTGAGGCAGAAACATGAAAGAAACAGAGATCTTTGCTGAAGAGAAAACATGTCCTACAGTTATGATGTTATTCAGGAGGAAACAGGAAGTGATGGAGAAGATCAGTGACCATACATTCATGTCCTTCAGTCTACAGGATGGTGGTCACACCTGTCTACTGCTTTAAGTGTTTTCTACAACATGTTAAGGTTTCATTTATTTAGACAACTTTTTTGTTTTTATTTTATCAGCAAATGAAATCTTTTGACATGTTTGGGACTGTCAGTTTTCCTCAGAGGCATCTAGTGTATCCCTCCGTCGAGTTTTTTCACAAAGAAAACATCAAGCATTGACTGAGAGAAATACTCAGACTGATTTGTCCGTTTTCCAGCAAATTCATTTTGTCTTCTTTTTTAAATAATATCAATAGCTTTGATGTTGTCCTTATGATGGAACTACTTACTTTAAATGTTTTCACTCTGGATTTCAAATGTTTTTATTCCTGTTTGAAATGTTTTTACTGTTCATTTTAAATGTTTTTTTAAAATTGATTTTAAATGCTTTTACTGTTGATTTTAAATGTTTTTTTTAAATTGATTTTAAATGCTTTTACTGTTGATTTTAAATGCTTTTACTGTTGATTTTAAATGTTTTTACTGTTGATTTTTAATGTTTTTACTGTTGATTTTAAATGTTTTTACTGTTGATTTTTAATGTTTTTACTGTTGATTTTAAATGTTTTTTTTAAATTGATTTTAAATGTTTTTACTGTTGATTTTAAATGTTTTTATTTAAAATTGATTTTAAAAGTTTTTACTGTTGATTTTAAATGTTTTTATTTAAAATTGATTTTAAAGGTTTTTACTGTTGATTTTAAATGTTTTTACTGTTGATTTTTAATGTTTTTACTGTTGATTTTAAATGTTTTTATTTAAAATTGATTTTAAAAGTTTTTACTGTTGATTTTAAATGTTTTTATTTAAAATTGATTTTAAAGGTTTTACTGTTGATTTTAAATGTTTTACTGTTGATTTTTAATAATTTTTACTGTTGATTTTAAATGTTTTTTAAAATTGATTTTAAAGTTTTTACTGTGATTTTAATGTTTTTTCTAAATTGATTTTAAATGTTTTTACTGTTGATTTTTAATGTTTTTACTGTTGATTTTAAAAGTTTTTACTGTTGATTTTAAAAGTTTTTACTGTTGATTTTAAATGTTTTTACTGTTGATTTTAAATGTTTTTACTGTTGATTTTTAATGTTTTTACTGTTGATTTTAAAAGTTTTTACTGTTGATTTTAAAAGTTTTTACTGTTGATTTTAAATGTTTTTACTGCTGATTTTAAATGTTTTTACTGTTGATTTTTAATGTTTTTACTGTTGATTTTAAAAGTTTTTACTGTTGATTTTAAATGTTTTTTACTGTTGATTTTAAATGTTTTTACTGCTGATTTTAAATGTTTTTACTGTTTTTTTTTTAAAAATGTTTTTACTGCTGATTTTAAAAGTTTTACTCCAGTTGCTCCATTCAAAGCCAAACTGACCTCATGTCACAGTTTGATCTTCTGGTGATGTATGAAAGCCTGAGGAGATCAGATGTTCCAGGAGGCTCTGGGTTCTTCTCTGGATGTTTGAGACCCAAACACACACACACACACACACACACACACACACAGTGAGGAATCACTGTTGACCTTTCTTCTCGTCTCTCCCAGTCTCCGTGGACGGATGATTCCTCTCCTTCTGTCTCCTCTCCGTCGCAGGCGCTTTTACTAAAAATTGAAATATTGATCTTAATTAGAGTTTGCCGAGCTCAGCAGCTTCACACTGAGACACACACACACACACACATCTGTCTCAGGCACTTACAGCAGGAGGAACAGAGAGTGATGGCCTCCTGTCTGCTGCCTTTCTGAGAAACATGTAGAGCTCTCCATCTCTGCTGTCAACACACACACACACGCACACACACAGCTTGTGACGAAATGAACTGAAGTTGTCAAGCAGCTCTCAGAAATCATCTGAATGATATACTGAACGGCAGAGCGCGCACACACACACACACACACACAATGGCAAAAATAAAATAAAAATAGGCTGGGGTTCTCAACCTTGGGGTCAGGACCCCATTTAGGGTTGCGAGACCTTCTTTATGCCTCAGTTTGACCATTTTTCTCCAACTACACCAAACTCACCATATTTTAACCCATTTTCATCACTTTTTCTTGCCATATTTTTGCTACTTTTAATGTATTTTTGATACATATCTCCCATTTCTGATACTTTTACATCACATTTCATTTACTTTTCTGCACATTTTTTTCCACTTTCCAGACATGTTCAGCACTTATAAACCCTATGAATGTCACGTATGTTGACCCATTATTGTCACTTTTAACCTCTTTTCACCATATTTCATGTTTATTTTTGACAATTTAACCACATTCACCATTTATCATGCCCATTATTTGTTAGTTTAAACTAATTGTTCTAATATTGACACATTGAACCTTTTTCATCACTTTTTCTGTCTGTTTTTATCATCTCTGATTTGCAACTTTTAACCATGTTCTGTAGTTTTTAAAATCCCATTTCACAACCTTTTCCACTATTTTTGGTCACTTTGAACCATTTTATTAGTGATTAAAACCATGATTTCCATCTTTAAGATGACTATAATAATAATAATAATAATAATAATAATAATAATAAATGTTCCTGGATAACAGTGGATATTATTCAGATGAATAAATAAATGTGGTTATCACAGATTCATAGAACAATGGACCATCATTTTACTGACTTTATGGATGGACCCCAAAAATCTCTCCTTTATTCCCCTTATAGATGGTCCTGTCTCTACATGACTGTTCTTCAATGTTCATGTCTGTGTTCAACCACCTTCAGCTACAGTGGGGGTCCCCACTCTCTGGAACCTTTATTTTTGAGGGTCGCTAAAGGGCTCAAAAGCACTAAAGACGACAATTAAAAACACAAAATGGCTCCAAAAATGTAAAAAAAAACAAAAATGCAAGACAGAAAACACAAAATAGCAACAAACACACACATATACAGTACAGTATGTTTGTGTGTACATTTACATACACTGAAGTGTTCAGTGAGCCTCAGGTTGAGAAGCATTGCTCCGTACCTGCCTTAATGTTTCCCACGTGATGGTGTCAGAGACGAGGAGCTGGCAGCTCTACTCTGAGCTCCTCCCTGTGCAGTGAGTGAAGACCATTCCAGTCG
Organism: Gouania willdenowi; assembly: GCF_900634775.1. Taxonomy (NCBI): domain Eukaryota; kingdom Metazoa; phylum Chordata; class Actinopteri; order Blenniiformes; family Gobiesocidae; genus Gouania; species Gouania willdenowi. Next base: position 2,351,473 of record NC_041047.1, read on the forward strand.
TTTCTTCCTATAAATCACTCCATAGACTTTCACACGTATCAGACCACACGTTCTCACCAAGCTGGAAGCATCACATCGTCCAAAACTTCTCGGTTTGTCACTCCATTGTTATTCACGTGAGTTTAGAAGATTACACTTAACTATAATTACTGTAAATAAGCTTTAAAAACACAAACACTTAGGGTATGTCACACATCATAATAATGATGTAAAATCTTGTTGTTTTATAGAACTGATTCTCTGGTTAAAATTAATACAAAACTCACCATATTTTAACCTATTTTCATCACTTTTTCTTTCCTTTTAATGTATTTTTGCTACATTTATACATGTTCAGCACTTATAACTCTTTCCACTACTTTTCCACCTAATGTCACATATGTTGACCCGTTATTGTCCACTTTTAACATCTTTTAACCATATTTCATGATTATTTTTGATAATTTAACTACATTCACCACTTGTCATGTTCATTATTTGCCAAATTAAATTAATTGTTCCTACTTTTAATATTACATTATACCTTACCCCCAATTTGGCCAAATTAAGCCAATATTGACATTTTGAACCCTTTTTACTACATTTCTGTCAGTTTTTGGCCACAATTTTCAACTTTTAACTTAAAAAAATGATTGAAGATAAATGAATTCTAATTTAAAAATCCTGATGGTGGCGCTAAAGAAAAGGTCAAGGTTTCATTATCAAGGCCTTATTTATGCATTCAACAAATGAAAAAAAATTGTCAACAATTTTGTGAAAAATGATTTTCTGTAGGTAAATATTTCTGGGGTCAGATTGACCCCCAGGATAAAACTTTCACTGATTCACCCAAACATTGAATGATAAGCAACACTTCTTTTATTTCTGTTTATCTCACCTTAAATCAACACAAACAAACACTGTGATATCTGTCAGGAACAAAGACAAACCTCCTCGTCAATGTTTCCCTTTCAAAATAAGACTTCTGTCCTTTTTCCAGAATGAAAAACTGTTAAAAACTATTTCAACATTTTGTTAAAAAAAAAAAAATTTGTGAGCAAAAATGATTTGATTCACAGGCTGAGCAGAAAACCTCAAAATACTGTTTTTAAACACCATAAAATATCAGATCTGTACAAACAGAAGAAGAAGAAGAAGAAGAAGAAGAAGAAGAAGAAGAAGAAGAAGAAGAAGAAGAAGAAGAAGAAGAAGAAGAAGAAGAAGAAGAAGAAGAAGAAGAAGAAGAAGAAGAAGAAGAAGAAGAAGAAGAAGAAGAAGAAGAAGAAGAAGAAGAAGAAATAAATAATGAAGTCTAAAGATTAAAACGAGGCCCTGAGGAGACGCCGTCCATGCTCTGAGGACTCAGCCTGGGTTTGATCTGCAGCATCTTCTCTGAGGAAGAGGAAGAGGAAGATTATTTTTGACAATTTAACCACATTCATCATTTGTCACGCTCATTATTTACCAGTTTAAACTAATTGTTTCCACTTTTTAATTACATTACTGCACAGTGGGGGTCCCTCTTATTTTGGGGGTCACTAAAGGACTGAAAAGGTTGAGACGACCTTTAGAAGAGCTGATTTCACTTTACACGTCTTCACATTTATCCAAATGTTGACAATTATCAACGCCTCAGCTGTTGAGCTGTGCGTCAGATACCTGTGTGTGTGTGTGTGTGTGTGTGTGTGTGTGTGTGTCCATCCATCATGTCTGTCAACACAAAGCTCAGCTGCCTCTATAACCCTTAACGTTATTCCCTGTGAGCGCTCTGCCTTCCATCCCATAATAACAGAAACATGAAGATAATCATCATTTATTTAATCCACCCAATAAGCCCCGCCCCCTCACCGTTTTTGCCCTGCCAGCGATGGTACATGCTAAGCTAACCCAAACATGCGGGACTGGTTGCTACATGCTAAGCTAACCCAAACATGCGGGACTGGTTGCTACATGCTAAGCTAACCCAAACATGCGGGACTGGTGCTACATGCTAAGCTAACCCAAACATGTGGGACTGGTTGCTACATGCTAAGCTAACCCAAACATGTGGGAATAGTTGCTACATGCTAAGCTAACCCAAACATTTGGGACTGGTTGCTACATGATAAGCTAACCCAAACATGCGGGACTGGTTGCTACATGCTAAGCTAAACCAAACATGTGGGACTGGTTGCTACATGCTAAGCTAACCCAAACATGTGGGAATAGTTGCTACATGCTAAGCTAACCCAAACATTTGGGACTGGTTGCTACATGATAAGCTAACCCAAACATGCGGGACTGGTTGCTACATGCTAAGCTAACCCAAACATGTGGGAATAGTTGCTACATGCTAAGCTAACCCAAACATTTGGGACTGGTTGCTACATGATAAGCTAACCCAAACATGCGGGACTGGTTGCTACATGATAAGCTAACCCAAACATGCGGGACTGGTTGCTACATGCTAAGCTAACCCAAACATGTGGGACTGGTTGCTACATGCTAAGCTAACCCAAACATGTGGGAATAGTTGCTACATGCTAAGCTAACCCAAACATTTGGGACTGGTTGCTACATGATAAGCTAACCCAAACATGCGGGACTGGTTGCTACATGCTAAGCTAAACCAAACATGTGGGACTGGCTGCTACATGCTAAGCTAACCAAAATATGTGGGACTGAGTGCTACGTGCTAAGCTAACACAAACATTTTGGATCGGTTGGTATGTGCTAAGCTAACCCAAACATTTTGGATTGGTTGGTATATGCTAGCTAACCCAAACATGTGAGAATGGTTGCTACTTGCTAAGCTAACCCAAACATCTGTGACTGGTTGCTACATGCAAAGCTAACCTAAATATATGGGAATGATTGCTTCGTGCTAAGCTAACCCAAACATGTGGGACTGGACAACCGTTTGGTGCGAGGGACTTTAACATGTAGAGAAGCTGATTGTTGGTTGGATGACAGAAGCTGGATTGTTGATTGGATGACAGTGTGAATGTAGTGTGTGAAACAGGAAGTACGGTGTGTCATGTGTTGTACCTTCCACGTGTGTCTGGTCTGGAGAGCGAGAGTCTGGGGCGTCGGCCTCTTCTGGAGAGCTAGAGAGGGAGATGAAGGCGGGCAGTGACAGGAGACTTCCTGGAGGCGTGGATAAGGGGAGGGGCTCCTGAGGGATGACCAATGACAGACGAGGACTAGAGACCACAGAGGAACAACAGTCAGCCTAAAAAACCTTAAACACTGAATAATATGAATTAAAACAACCTCTTCGTCGGCTCCTTGTTGCGTGATTTCTTGGCAGAGGGGGCGGAACTACTGCCACCACCGCCGCTGCGTTTCATTGGCTGACGATGCTGAAGTCTGCAGCGAGCGCCACGAGGACAGGAAGCAGACGTCCAGAACTCAGGACACACCAGGGTGTGTTTCTTCTTGCACTGTTACACACACACACACACACACACACACACACACACACACACACACACACACACACACACACACACACACACACACACACACACACACACACACACACACAATCAGCCTACTACAGTGTGTGTGTGCACGCTGAATGAACAGCGTGATCTGACACACACAACTGAAACATCGTTAAACTGCTCCAATCGTCCTCATGTGTCTTTAAAAGCAGGAACAGCAGAAATTGATCATTTGGGGGGAAAAAGAGAACATTAATGTCCATTAATACCTCTTCCAGGTATTAATTACATATAAAGTACATAAAAGACCGACAATATCCAGGTATTAAAGGATCATAGAGCAGGATGTATAAATCAGACTCCATAGTGACACCACGGTGGTTAGTGTAACTGCAGTCATCAGCCAAGCCGCCGCGGGAAGGTGCATCAACTGTTTCTCACGGAGCACAGCTGATTAGTTACTGTAACTAGAGGATATATACCCAACCCAACCCTGACGGCACCGGACGGGGTGGGTTCAGACAGATATATAGAAGTGGTGGTGGTGTTGGTCACATGGTGTGATTAGCGTGCAGCGTTCTTCATTTCCTGCTGCAGCTGCTGTAGCTGAATAATGCAACTTTAACCCTCGGGGGCTGACGGACGTGCTGGCGCGTCCTGATCACATGATCGTTTTAAAGAGCCAATAGCAGAAAAGTGCAGCGTCCTTGGATCTCTGTTTAAACCCGTGTCGAAAGAGCGGATGTCAATCTACAAACTAGTCTATAAATGATGTTGATAGGTCAAATAGAAGTGGAGTTATGAGGGAAAATGTGTGCATGTTTTTCTGTGACATTTTCTTGAGCTGTCAGTGCATTAAGTGCTGCAGAGCGTCTAAAACGAAAGTGAAAGTCTTGTGCAGCAAGAAAGAACAACAGTCTCATAGCTGTTTCCTATTGGTTGAGAAGAAGAAGGCCATTGTCCAATCATAATGTCCACATATAGCGGGAATTTTGTTTTCAAGTGACAGTTAAACAGAGACAGAGAAAGAGAGGGTGAGTTGAGAGATTTGAGATAATAATGATTATTACTGTGATTTGACTGTTTAGTTAGTGTGTAGTGAGTGAGATTAGAGTGTAGTGTAGTGTCTAGTATATTAGTTTATTGTTTTATATCAACACAATCAGGCACAAATAATGTATTTCCCTGTATTTGTGAATCATACTTTTTTTTGTAAATATTTGTACAAAATCACCTGAGACATTGCTTGCGTTTCACTGTAAATAGCTATATATAACTGTGTGTTTTATTCATTTGTAGTGTATATACGTTTTTGAAATATAGTTTGGATTGTTACATACAAGCAATAAAAATAATTCGTTTGTGACTTTTATAGTAAAAAAAACCTAACTTTTTCCCACTCGAATTTGAGTTTTTATAGTGGTTTTAGATCCACTGTGTTAATACAGTATGTCGTATTAAAGAAAATACTTCACAGTCATATTTGGAGGTTCTCCTGGAAAAAAATTATGATACCAAACATGCAAGGTTTATGGATTTCCGTATATGAAATATAAAGGTAAAATCAAACACAACAAAAAAACAGCAAAACGCCTCAGGCCCCAGAGGGTTAGCTAACAGTGAGAACAGCATCCAGTGGAGGAGGATGGAGCAGAGGAATAACTACATGGATTATCATCATCTTTCATACATGCATTATAGAAATAGATCCCATGGGTCTCTTGCGTGCACTGCGCTCCTGTCCTGTTAAATATGTCATTTCAAAACAGGTTTTCATTGGACTCAGAAGAGAAAAAGGCTCCTGATTCACACTCGTTCATGTGACCGTTTACTGTAAGACCTGTGGCATATGCCTCTGCGTACGTCTGTGGAACCAAACAGTAGTTTAGTCCACTGTGCTTGTCTCCTTATACGTCGTCTTCTCATTCTTCTTTATTTACGGTTTATTTCCAAGCCGTTGAGAACGCGCATCAGCGTCATGTGACGTCACGTCTGCAGAACTGTGTGGGAAATATGTCACACAATCTGTTCAAGGCAACAGGTAGAATATGTGTGCTCATTCTTTTTAGTTTTTAAACATTTAAAGACTTAAAATTAATGTTTATTTTTTTTCACAAATCCTGCCCTACGCTCCTTTAAGGGACCTTAAACTTATACTTCCTTTATATTATGAACATTTGTTATTTAATTTAGCAGAATAATTGGAAGAAATTTGCAGGATTTTTAGCTTTTTTCCCCCATGAATTTCAGATTAAAAAATGACTGCTGTCATGGAAAATTGTATCCATGTGTATTTGGAGGGGCTGAAATATCTACAACTGAATAATTTTGGAATTTACACAATGATACATGATTTTTCAGTCATTTTTACTTTCTCCTGCGGACCGAATAAGACGCTCTAAAGGGCCTGATTTGGCCCTGGGCCTTGAGTTTGACACGTGATTTGGAGCTTGTAAAAATTGTGTTGTACAGTCAGATTAGTGGATCATGTTATCTTGTGACTAATATCAGATATTAACAACAGATGTTTGAGGAATACATCTGAAGTGAGTTTTTATTACATTTCAACAAAACATTAAAACATTGAGTCACAGCTTTAAACGTCACCATTTACAACGATCACCAGTTGAACCAATACACCTGCAGGTGAACACATTCCACCCTGAGAACAGGACGTACCTCAGAGCGTGGGAGAGTTTTTCAGGTGAGCTAATGTGTTTCTGTGTCCTGGTTGTTCAGGTGCAAGTGGGTCACAGTCCGTGCACGAGCGGGTGTGCACGAGCGGGTGTGCATGACAGTGTAATACGGGTGTAAATTGGTGGTTTCATTCTCGACGAGATCCGATCCCTCCCACCTGTCAGGAAGCTAATTATATTCACTGTGTGTGTGCGTGTGTGCGCGCGCGCTGCGTGCGTGCGTGTGTGTGTGTGAGAGTGCGTGCGTTGTGTGCGTGCGTGTGTGTGTGTGTTGTTTGTGTGTGTGTGTGCGTCTGTCGGGGCTGCCCTGGATCAGCTCGTTGTCAAATGTTTCAGTGGATCATCTTATCGAGGGAAAACGTGTGGACTCACGGACCAGGCTGTGCTGGCGCGAACGGAGACACTTTATATCTGAAGCAGGACGTCAGTGGGCAACAGCTGAGGGCCCAGGGTTGGCGGTTTGATTCCCACACTGATGTAAATCAGGGGGTGTCAAACTCATCCTGCTTCAGGTGCCACATTCAGAGCCGCTGGATAAAGTATTTAATTTACCCTAAATCACTGATCGAGCGACGTATGATAAAACGACTTCATGCATGTGGTTTATACACAAAACAACACGAGAAACCCACAAAATGGCATCAGAAACAGACAAAACAACTCCAAAAACACAAGAAACATCACAGTTTCATAAAACGATGCTAAAAAACACACAAAACAACATCAAAATACACAAAATGACATGAAAAGCAAACTAAACAACAAAAACATGTAAAATGAATGTAAAAATATAATTGTTTTGACAATAAATGTCTTTGTTTTTGGTGCTGGAATGGTTCTGTTTGGTTTTGCTTGGTGGATTAAAAACCACTGGTTTGAACTGGACACTGATGCGTTTCTGGAGAATCCAGTCCTGCATGAGAGAGTTGCAGGTTTGTTGTGTTCTACAGTTCGTTCTACTTCTCTCTACTCCAGACACTTGATCCTAGAGGCGTGTCGTCATGCAGCTCAATCAGGTGTTTACAACAGGGATAACACTCAATCCTGCTGGAGCGCGACCGTCCAGGGGCCCAGTTAGGGGCCCAGTTAGGAGGCGTGCTTGTGACGTGTGGGAGGAAACTGGAGTCCCTGAAGAGGAGCCACAATGTGGGAGAACATGCAAGTGCAGCAAGTAGAGCTGGGGCAGGGTTACAGGTGTGAAACTATGCGACCTGTTACTCTCACATCACATTAGATCACATTAGATTAAATCAGATCACATTAGACCAGATCACGCCAACGTGACGCATTTCAAACACAGCATCACCTAGTGGGAACTAATGTGCACTGCATGTTCCTGTGAACGCACACAGCAGACATGAGTTAAACACAAATAACAACATGAAAAACACACAAAATTACATACAAAACACCCAAGACAAAAATATACACCAAATGACTCGAAAAACACAAAATAACAACAAAATACGCAAAACAATAACAAAACATATAAAATGACTCCAAAAAAACCCAAACAACAATAGAAACACACAAAACTTCCAACAATAGAAAATTGTCTGAACAATTTGAGCCCATTTTTGATTATTTTTACCATTTTTCTGCAACTACACCAAACTCACCATATTTTATTCTATTGTCATCACTTATTCTTGCCATATTTTTGCTCCTTTTAATGTATTTTTGCTACATTTCTCCCATTTCTGACACTTCTGCATCACATTTCATTGTCTTTTCCTCACACTTTTTATCCCACTTTCCAGACATGTTCAACACTTATAAACCATTTCCACCACTTTTCCACCTAATGTCACATATGTTGACCATTATTGTCACTTTTAACCTCTTTTCACCATATTTCATGGTTCTTTTTAGGCCAAATTGACCACATTCACCATTTGTCATGCCTATTGTTTGCCAGTTTAAACTAATTGTTCCAATATAAACACTTTCAACCCTTTTTATTTTACCACTTTTTCAGACTGTTTTTGCAAATATGAACCTTTTCCACCAATTTTTGTTTTACATCTATAAGATGACTATATACTATGGTCCAAATAACAGTACATTTTGAGCCACTTCTGCATCAAATTCCAATGTTTTTTCTGCACATTTTTTTTCATTTTCAAGACATGTTCAGCACTTATAAACTACTTCCATCACTTTTCCACCTAAAGTTGCACATGTTGACCCATTATTGTCACTTTTAACCTCTTTCTTTATATTTTGCAATGTAACTACATTCACAATTTTTAATGCCCATATTTTGTTAGTTTAAACTAATTATCCCTGCATTTTTAAACTCCATTACCCACAATTTATAACTTTTAACCAATATCTGTGGTTTTTAAAATCCCATTTCACCTCCTTTTCCATCATTTTTTGTCACTTTCAACCCCTTTTATTTCTGATTAAAACCATGATTTCCATCTTTAAGATGACTATAATAATAATAATAAATGTTCCTGGATAACAGTGGATATTATTCAGATGAATAAATAAATGTGATTATCACAGATTCATAGAACAATAGACCATCATTTTACTGACTTTATGGATGGACCCCAAAAATCTCTCCTTTATTCCCCCTTATAGATGGTCCTGTCTCCACATGACTGTTCTTCAATGTTCATGTCTGTGTTCAACCACCTTCATCTACAGTGGGGGTCCCTGCTCTCTAGGACCTTTATTTTGAAGTCTGTTTATGAAGACAAAGACATGACGATGGACTCAGATTTAACCCCTGAGCTGCTGGAGCGTCTGAGCTCAAAGTGCCGCCCTCAGCACTTTTCCTTTCTATAATTACCGCCTGCTATCCATCACGGAGCCGCCACGGCTTCACGGCAAACGCACAAACGCACAAACACACGCAGAGGGAGAAAAAGCGCCGAGCTAAGCACTTCAGCTAATAGAATAAATATTAATATCCCTTTGTTTCCTCACGCTTATTCAGATCAAGCCTGACAGGGAGAACATGCAAACTGCTCTCAGAGACGTCTGCACCAGACAACTGAAGATAGGGTCGCATTACGAGGAGGCACAAGTGCTCACAGCAGGAGGTGTGTGCGTGCGTGTGTGTGTGTGTGTGTGTGTGTGTGTGTGTGTTACCCACCCGGTCCTCAATGTGTCACTCAGTCACTACAGTTATGCCATTATGGACCAGCTGCAGCTGTTCATCTGTGTGTGTGTGTGTGTGTGTGTGTGTGTGTGTGTGTGTGTGTGTGTGTGTGTGTGTGTGTGTGTGCGCGCGTACGTGCTTGTGTGCGTGCGTGCTTGTGTGTGTGTGTGCGTGTGTGAAAAAGACACAAAAGTTTATGTACCATGGATTGGATGTTGGTCCATTTTTGTGTATTTTTGGAGTTAGTTTGTGTGTTTTTGTTGTATTTTATTTGTATTTGTAGAGATTATTTTATTGCTTTCTGTTGTTTGTGTATTTTTGAAGTTTTTTGTGTATTTTTGTTGTGACTGTGTATTTTTTGTTGTTGTTTATGGTTGTATTTTTTGAGTCAATGTGTAATTTTGAAATGTTTTCATGTGTTTTGTTGTAATTTTCTTGTTGGGTTTTATATTCCTTCAGAATCCTTAAGGGATTTACTCTGGGGGCGGGGTCGTTCCAAATAAGACCCCGGGCCACAGGTTGCTTACGCCTGCTGTAAATGGAGCGACATGCAGACGTAGAGCTGGAGTTTATCAAGGGACAGTTCAGGAATCAGGCCTAGATTGGCTCCTTTTTCAGCCAATAATGAGCTGAGTTTACGCTACTTATGTAACAGTCGACCTATAGTGTGGGTTTGTGCGTCTGTGATGTCACACGTGTCCTCACCTTCTGGCCCTCAGGACAGTAGCCTTTGACGAAGTCCTGGCACACCTCAGCTTTACGGGACACATAGACGTGGCTGTAGGGACACTCACTGTTGTTACAGATGCCTTTGAGGAAGTACGAGCACACGGGCATCTGTGAGGACACACACACACACAGAAAATTAGTCCAAAAACACACGAAAATATTACAAAAATACACAAAATGTTCAAAACACAACAAACAAAAGAAATACAATTTTTTGTTTTAAAATGCACAAAAAAAACAAGCAAAAAAAATTCCACAAACAAAAAACCAACAAAACTACAAAACAATTACACAAAATACTTACAAAATTGCAACAAAATGTACAGGATTAGTCTAAAAACACAAAACAGCAAACTAAACAAAATTACACACAAGAAATACACAAAACAACAAAGTGACTCCAAAATCACATAATACAACAAAAGAATACACAAAATTAGTCTAAAAACACACAGAACTGAAAATTACTGAAAAAAACACACAAAAATAAACAAAATGACTCTACAAACACACAAAACAACAACAAACACACAAAATAACTTAAAGAACACACAAATCCTACAAAACGACAACAAAAATACACAGGGTTAGTCTAGAAACACAAAAGAACCGTAAACTAAACAAAATGACAACAAAACCAAACAAAATTAAAATCTAATACAAAAAATACACGATGCAAGAACAAAATTACACACAATCACTCCAAAAACTCACAAAAGGACAATTAAAATACACAAAATACCTCAAAAATCGTACAATACAATAATACAAATTCAAAAGATTCGTCTAAAAACACAGAAAACTAAACAAAATGACTGAAAAAACACACAAAACAAGAACAAACAAACACAAAATCTTTCAAAGACACTCAAACTCTTTGTAGTTTCCTATATTAATGATGTGATTGGTCATTAATATTGATCACGTGACCCTGAGATCACATGGTTAGAACAGTTACCTTCTCTTTAGACACTTTGTGTGAGAACGGACACGAGCCATCAGCCTGTTTACATTTTCCTCTGAGAAACCTGCAGAAAAACAAAGTTTATCTTTGTTCTTCACTCATTAGAACAAAGTATTTACTCATCTTTCCTTCTATACATTATGGGTGTGGTCTCTAGTGTTACGGATCAACTCGTTAACACTGGTTTCAAACAGTGCCACTGATTATTCTAATTAAACATTTATTATTATTAAACATTAAACAGTGTAATGATCCAACTGGTGATCATGTTATCTGGTGACTGCTGACAGACCATGTGAACACAAAGATAAATGTAAGGACTCAGTGACGGCCAGGGTTGGGCTCAATTATAATTGTAATTGCGTAGATGATAATTAAATAGAATTATGATGTAATTATAATTGTAATTTAAAGAATCTGTTGCTGTTGTAATTGTAATTAAATTGTAATTGAGTTCAGATAATTGACATTGTAAATACCATGAAAATTCTATTAAAGATTGTCAATTATATTTTAACGCTAAACTGTGGAACCATGTTACAGTCCTATGTACAGTTCTACACGTATGTAGTTCATAATTTTTAGAATATGCTTCATATCAAGCTTTCCCACATTATACCATTAAAAAAAATATTAAAACCAATATTATCATTGATTACAAGGTAATCAATAGATAGGAAATACATTAGATGATAGATAATCGTTTTTAGTGTATTTTACAGCTGATTTAGGAGCCGTTAGCATTAGAGATGCTAACAGAAAGCTAATACAAAAGGATGGTTAACTTTTATTACGTTATTTTTTTCAGATTCAGTAATTGTGATTAATTGTAATTGACAACGTAAATGTAATTGACTTTCTGGATAATTGAAAATGTAATTGTAACTGAAAAATGTAATTGACCCCAACTTGTAACGTGCGTGGCACCAGTTATAACGATCACCAGCTGAACCGATACACCCACAGAGCGTCACCTGGTACAGACGGCCACCTTGTCCGGGTCGTGGATGTAGGGGCAGCCGTTGCCACGGTTACACTTGCCCAGGCGGTTGTAGTACATACAGAACTGCTTCTGCTGCTTCTTCTGACGAGCGTTTCTGATGATGGTGAGGCTTCGCTGGACCGCACGGCTACACGCACACGCACACGCACACACACACACACACACACACACACACACACACACACACACACACACACACACACACACACACGCACACACACACACACACACACACACACGACGTAAACGTAGTTTACAGTCAATGCATGATTTAAAGCAGCAGTCCATCAACTTCAAATTTATACCGAATTGTTTTAACGTGCACATGTGACAACAACTTAGTGCCCTTCAGTTCAATGGTTATCAACATTTTCAGCCAGTGAGCCCCAAAATAAAGGTCCTACCATATATGAACCATAGTATATAGTCATCTTAAAGATGTAAATCCTTGTTTTAATCAGAAATAAAAATGGGTTAACATTGATCAGAATGGTGGAAAATGTGGTGAAATGTTTTAGTTTTTTGTTTCTCACAGAAAGTTGTAAATTAGAGTGACCAAAAACAGACAGAAATAGTGGTAAAAAGGGTTCAAAGCGTCAATATTGGAACAATTAGTTTAATCTGACAAATAATGGGCATGAACATTTGTGAATGTGGTTAAATTGGCCAAAATATGGTGAAATAAGGTTAAAAGTGACAATAATGGGTCAACATACGTGACATTAGGTGGAAAAGTGGTGGAAAGTGCTGAATGTGCAGAAAAGACATTGAAATGTGATGTAGAAGTGTCAGAAATGGAAGTAATGTAGTAAAAATACATGAAAAGTACCAAAAATATGGCAAGAAAAAGTGATGAACATAGGTTAAAATATGGTGAGTTTGGTGCAGTTGCTGAAAAAGGGTAAAATAAGCAAAAATGGGCTCAAATTGTTAAAAAATATATTCTTAGTTTCTTGAAAGCATCTGGCAACTCCCGAACAGTTTCTCGCGACCCCAAATGGGGTCCAAGCTTGAGAAACCCTGCTCTAGTGTGACAGAACAGCACTCCCTTGGTAACTTCATGCTGACTTTTACTGTAGATGGAGATCAGAACATCCAGGATGTTCTGATCTCTGCTCCATCTGTCCGTCCTCCTTAAGGAAGCGTCTCCATCAGCCTCAGAGTCCAGAGCACAAACCTAACACGGTGATTTAACAACTTTATTCTGTTTATCTTTGTTATTACAAACTGGATGATTTTAAATTATTCCACGTTACTGCTGCGGGCGTTCTCTCTCTCTCTCTCTCTCTCTCTCTCTCTGACAACATTTCTCCACATCGTTGCTATGGTGAGGCATTGTGCATCATGACAAAATGAGTGATCAGAATGATTCTGTGCGAGCAAAAATGGTTTAATGTTCACAGTTTCATTGTTCCACTTGGTCTAATGTGTCTGCGCTCATTTTTGTGGCGGCGTGAAGCTCATAAAACCAGCAAAAATCTACAATTTAGCCGCATCATTGATTAAAGCGTGAGAAAAAAGTAGCGGCCTATAGTCCAGAAATTACAGTAAAAGTGTGATATGGTGATGTGTTACCTGGCCAGGTGGCGAGTGCTCCATGGGCTCACAGATACTGGACTCAGGTGGGCGGCGCTTCGGCCTGGAAGACAAACAAACAGTTTGGAAGGATGAGGGCGTGTGATCATAAACAAGATGCAGCATGAAAACTTCACCCGGACATGATGCTTCCACCACCATGCTTCAGCTTCACAGCAGGGATAGCATTAGTCGTATAATGAGTTTTAGTTCTTCTTCTTAGCTTGTAGTTCATTTTGACTTCATCAGAGCACCGAGACAAACTCCCCTAAGTTCAGTTTCAGAATGAATCTCATGGGGAAACAAGTGAAGACATGTGATCACTTCCTGGTGTCTCTGAGTTTATAAACATCTATAAATAAAACGTGAGGACAGAATAGTTACATTTCTTTATAGATAAAATAGTGTTGCAGTTGAGGGGGCGGGGCTTAATGTGGCACAGTCTAATTTTGGGTGGGATTACTGAGTTCTGTGGCTCTGCACCAAGAGGACGTGTACGTATGTGTGTGTGTGTGTGTGTGTGTGTGTGTGTGTGTGTGTGTGTGTGTGTGTGTGTGTGTGTGTGTGTGTGTGTGTGTGTGTGTTGGGATGCAGGTCACGAGCTGAAACAAATGGAGCTCTTCAATTCCACCTGTGGGCTCAGCTTCACCTCCATGTGAGAAGGACTGGGCCTTTTAATCTGGGTGTTCCGCCTTTGAGACCCTCCCCCTCCCCCTCGCCCCTCTGACAGATGACAACTTTATTATTTCAGATGGCCGCCTCCCCTCACTCTATTACGGAGCGTTTGGACGGAGCTGCACTACTTATTACCAGGAATAAACACCTCAGGAGGAGTGGAAGGTTCTGCTGAACTTGGACTAAAACATGTGACCGGATCTGATCCGAGGGTCACGTGATCAATAATCATTTACAATAACGACCAATCAGAGCATTAACACAATTATTTTTATGCCATTTTATGTAATTTTCTCAGTTGTTTAGTATGTTTAGTCATTTTGTGCATTCTTGGGAGTCATTTTATGTCATTGTTTTCTGTGTTTAGAGTATTTTTATGTCATTTTTTTTAATTTTGTGCATTTTTGGAGTAATTTGGTGTATTTCTGGTCTTCTTTAGTGCATTTTAGAGTCAATTATGTTTTTTCTGTCAGTTGGGTATGCTTGGTTATTTTATGTATTTATTTAAGTCTTTTGTGTATTTTCTTGTCCTTTTTTGTATTTCAGTTTGATGTGTTGATGTGTGTTTGTTAGTGTGTGTGTGTGGGGGGGGGGGGGTCCTTCAGCCTTTGATGGGACTCCAGAGTTGTTAAGCAGCTCCAAATACCTGCTGAGTCGGCTTTAAACACCTTTACCTGTTCGGTTGTGCGTCACGACGGAAGGGGCGGTGCGAGACATCTTATTGGCTGAGACACGATAGAGGGAGCCGTGGATCCAGCGCTGGGTGGAGGACGAGTGTCTGTCCTGAGGGGTGCGAAGTCGACTCTGAAGGAAACTCCTATAACACACAAAGAGAAGACAGATGTTAACAATAGATGTAAACAAACTTGTTCTGTTCCAGTCTAAAGGAAGTGAGAAAGAACACTTGAAGATGTCTCTGGAATAATCTTATTTAATCTTAACTTGTCGTTTTGTGTATTTTTTGGACTTGGTTATGTATTATTGTCATTGTTTTGTGTGTTCTTTTCATACATTCTAGGTTTTTTGGACTATTTTTTTTCTTCTGACAGTCTATGCAGCGGCTATTCCTTTCAAATATGTCATGTATCATGTTTTCACTCCATTGGGAAAGCTTTCCCTAATTTTTTCTTGTGTTTGCTGTTTTGTGAGTCTTTGTTGGTATTTTCCATATTTTAAAAGTGTTTTTGTGTTTGTTGTTGTTCAGTGTTTTTTGTGTTCTTATTATGGAGTTGCATTTTTATGCATTTTTGGTGGTTTTCTCCATTTATTTAGTGATTTTGAGTGTTTTTGTTGTCAAGTTGTGTGTCTTTCTCTACCAGTTAGCTTAGCACATAGCAACCAGTCCTACATGTTTGAGTTAGCTTAGCACGTAGTGACCAGTCCCACATTTTTGGGCTAGCATAGCACGTAGTACCAGTCCCATATGTTTGGGTTAGCTTAGCATGTAGTGACCAGTCCCATAGTTTTGGGTTAGCTTAGCATGTAGCAATCCATCCTAAATGTTTTGGTTAGCTTAGCACCTAACGACCAGTCCCACATGTTATGTTAACTTAGCAAGTAGCGACCTGTCTTGAATATTTGTGTTATTTTAGGACGTAGCGACCAGTCCCAAACATTTAGGTTAGCTTAGCACGTAGCGACCAGTCCCACATTTTTAGGTTAGCTTAGCACGTGGCAACCAGACCCAAATAATTAGGTTAGCTTAGCAAGTAGAAACCAGTCCCAAATATTTAGGTTAGCTTAGCACGTAGCAACTTGTCCCACATCTTTAGATTAGCATAATAGCATAGCACATAACTAGCAGTTCCACATATTTAGTTTAGCTTAGCACGTAGCGACCAGTCCTGAATATTTGAGTTAGCTTAGCACATAACAACCTGTCCCACATCTTTAGGTTAGCTTAGCACGTAGGGACCAGTCCCAAATATTTCGGTTAGCTTAGCATGTAGCAACCAGTACCACATTTTTGGGTTAGTTTAACACGTAGCGACTAGTCCTGAATATTTGAGTTAGCTTAGCACATAGCCTGTCCACATCTTTAGGTTAGCTTAGCACATAACGACCAGTTCCACATCTTTAGGTTAGCTTAGCACATAGCGACCAGTCCCACATCTTTAGGTTAGCTTAGCACATAGCTTGTCCACATCTTTAGGTTAGCTTAGCACGTAACGACCAGTTCCACATCTTTAGGTTAGCTTAGCACATAGCGACCAGTCCCACATCTTTAGGTTAGCTTAGCACATAGCGACCAGTCCCACATTTTTAGGTTAGCTTAGCATGTAGCGACCAGTCCCACATATTTTGGTTAGCTTAGCACATAGCCAGAGCAGATCAAAGGGGAAAATGATGAAAATAATGATCAATATTTCCCATCAATTAGTGAGTAAAACAAAGGATAAGTTGTAGAGAAGATGTTTTACTGTAGTTGAGGGTAATCAGTGTGAGAGGGACACCAACATGGTCCATGCAGTTCCTCCTCTGACCCCCCCCCAACCACACGACTCCCCCGTGTCACAGCACTCTGTTAAATTGCTCCTCTAATGGAAAGGATGGTAGTGTGGAAATGGAGAGAATTGAAAAGAGGAGAGGGGGAAATCAATGAGATAATAGGTAGGGCGGGGGCCAGAGCATGGGGGGGATGAACCCTGATCACACGCACGCACACACATTACACACAAACAGGACCCCCCTACAGTACGTACAGTACACACAGAGGCCTCCACAGAGCGTTTAGGAGAAGCTCAGTAAACTTATGGGTGTGTGTTTGTGTGTCCGTGTGTGTGTGTGTGTGTGGGAGCAGGGGTTATGGCGATAAATTGCACTGTCCCGTCACTTGTATTTGTGCGGTTTGGGGCGGGTGTGCAGGGCGCCGCTGGAGGTAATTTGCTGCTGTATTTCAGACGAGCTGGAAATGGGTTTGGAGCGAGAGTTCATGCCTCCCATTACAGAGAGAGAAACAAACACACACACACACGCTGCTGCACGTGCACGCTCCACCTGAGGCACGCCATAACTCACAGCGCCTCTCACTGACACCAGATCAGCGGCCGCCCCACACTGACTGCACCAGGGGAGCCGTAATGGAGGCTAATGCTGGGGCTGTGAGGACCACCGTGGGACGCGTGGTGGAGGTTAATGGGGAAATGACACCACACACGGCAGTTAACCCCGACACACGCTGATCTCACGCTGCTGTTTACATCAAACGCTCAGCTGAGCAGAGACAGAACATAAATCTGAGACTAAGTGTCCTCCAATCCTGTGTCCTCCTAATCCTTCAACGCCTACGAATCATGATGGTCCTGATCCAGGAGACACAGGAGGAGGAGAGACACGAGGGACCAGTTTCACTGCATCATTGTTCTTAAACTACAGCTGAAAACACAAAATTAAACTATAAACAATCATTCTCCAGCTAAAGATTGTCTCTAAATCCTTTAGATCAGGGGTGTCAAACTCATTTTAGTTCAGGGGCCAGATGCAGAGAAGTGTGATCTAGACTGGGCCACAGATTTTATGTCTGAAAACTAGTGCCCTAGTTTAAAATACAAAATAAACTGACAATTCCAAGCATTAAGTGATAGATATCAGTCTCAAAGTAGTCAGTTAATATTTCAAGATTAAAGGTCTTATATAATGCTAAATCAACTTTTTTGAGCTTTTAACCTTGTAACAATATTAATTCCTTATCAAAAACAGCCCCAACGTATTATTGAGCTTCCTTCCTGCATCTCTGAGCAATCCTCACTAATCCTGCTCTCTGAGCTGCTGCTCTCCCCTCTTCTGAAAAATGAGCAGTCAGACTTTTGTGACATCACAAAAATCTGAACCGTCCCGTCCAGGAAGTGCCTGCTGCCGACCACGCCTCCACAGTGAACATACACGCCCACTCTCGCGGAGCTAAAGGCACAAAAGCTACATACACAAAATGTGTTCTTTGAATTAATCCCTCCCTGAGGAGCAGTGGGCAGCAACAGTGTAGAACCCAGAGAGCCGTTCCATTTTTAGTATCCGTTAAATAGCGGAGCTGTTCCATCCCTAAACGTCAGTAAAACAAAATTCATTAACTTTGGAAAGAGAAAAAAAACAGGAGATATAAGACTGAAACTAAACAAGGAAATAATAGAACAAGTAAAAGAATATAGGGTACTTGGAGTGTGGATGGACGACAAGCTGACCTGGAAAAAACATATACAAATAGTTAAAAACAAAGTGGCCAAAAGCAGCTACATCCTATGGAAGCTTCAACAAATCCTACATACCAAATCACTTAAAACAATATATTCTTCACTCATAGCATCGCACCTAAATTACTGCTCCGAAATATGGGGTAATAACTACAAAACGTATCTTGAACCACTATTTAAACAACAAAAAAAAGCTATAAGAATTTTACATAAAGTACCACACAACACACACACAAACGATTTATTTGAGAAGTCAAAATACCTAAAACTGCAAGAAATAATACACTATAACACACAAATACACGCATTTAGGGCTTCATCAGGAAAATTACCACATCAAATCCAAAAACGTTTCACTTACAATCAAAATCCCTACGAATTCAGACATAATAATGTGTTTAGACCAAACAGGATCATATCAAACGTTGGCAAACATAGTACTGTGTATAGAGCCATGAACCTCTGGAACAGCCTTGACAAAGAGACACAACAGTCAGATAATCTGAAACAATTTAAGAACGAAACGAGGAGGACATTTTTACACACATACAGATCTCAAGTCAACTCTCCATTGAACTCTACAGCAACGACATGGAACTCATCAACTGGTCATTGAGCACCATTGACAAAATCTTCTCAACGAGGCAATTGCTTCAGCACGAAATACCGTGTCCAAAGGACACATACCCAAGTGGATATGTCGTGGACCCACGAGGGAGAAGCCAGATGCTCTGTCTCTCCCAGCTGAAAGTGGAGGATGTGGAGGACATCTATTTGCTAGGAGTCATGATCTTTGGCCTGCTGTTGATGGGGGTATGTGTCTGTGCATGTGCCTTTCTGATGGATCGTAAGCTGAGGCGACTCTCAGAGGATACGAAGGTTCTCAGAGAGAAGAAGAACTTCACGTTTGGAGAGTTGGAGGAACGTAAACAAAGACTGGAAAAGAAAGCTCGTGGAAACACGGGGGAAAAAGACTGTGATGAGGAGTAACAACAGGAACAATGACTGCAGACAAGAACACATCACAAAAAAAAAAAAAATAAATAAATAAAAAGGGAAGAAATGAGGTTGGATGTAAAATTATCTGTGTTCAAATTAGGGGACGGATCTAGATAAGCATAATGCTTTTTTCCGTCGCCCTTTCCGGCATGAAAAAAAAAAAAAAAAAAAAAAAAAAAAACAATGATGTGATTTTGCTCTGAATGTCAAATGAATTTCTGTGAATGCAACCATGTCGGAAATGAACTGAATAAATAAATAAAATAATAAATTTTTAGAATCCGTTATATAGCGGAGCAGTTCCATTTTTAGTATCCGTTATATCGCCTCGTATCGCATTTGGCTTGATTTGACGTGTTAATGACACAATGTGACACAGCGGTTGGACAAAATAAATGATTATCACATTAAATGTACTATTGCTGTAGTTAATAGAGATAATGAGGAGGAGAAAGTGACTTAGAGGCCTTAACAATTCGGTGTTTGAAGCAGCTGAATGACTCCGCTGCTGCTGCTGTTGCTGTGATAAACACACGACCTGAAGCGCTAAGATGGACTGTTAATGTGTTTTTCTGTAATGTACAGTTTTTTGGCTGAAAACAATAACATCAGTGTATGAATAGCAAAAATAAAATTGCTTTGGTGATCATTGATCTCCCTCACAAAAGCGAGGCATAAAGTCAGCGTCAAGAGACACGCCTACTCATGAATATGCATAAGTAGGCCCCAAAACAGCCCGTTTTCAGAACTGCTCAGAAAGTCACATTTAAGACGACAAAAACTCAGGAAAACAGGCGAGTTTGGGAAAATAAACCTCAAATACTATGTTTCTGGGGTTCTTAACAAATGAAAATGGGTGAAAAACACCATGACATGGGATCTTTAAAGTTGTAATTTTATGAGAATAAAGCTGGTAATGGTGGTGGAATGACCACAACACAGACGAGATCCTGTTTGTATTTGAATTTTATTCTCATGAAATTACGACAGGTCGTGTACACTCTTTGAAATGTCTTCTGAGACCAATAAAAGATAAAGGACAGACGTTAAAGCACTAATGGACCAATGACTGTCGTACATTCAAATAATCATTTTGAACAGTTTTTGTCATTTTGTGTGTTTTTGGAGTCATTATGGGTATTATTTTTTGTCACCTGTATTATGTTCCTTTTGGTTTATTCATCAGTCATTTTGTGTATTTAAGGCATCATTTTGTGTTTGTTGTTCAGTGTTCCATGTGTCAACAACGCTGGCCGTGTGAGCGCACTCACGATTTTTCGTCATATTCGCACATTCGCAAGAGTTGAAAATATTAAACTCCTGCCTCATGACGAAAGCCAATCAGAGTCTTTGCTGACGATGACGTCAGGCCGTCAACTCGGACACTGGTCTGTTCACCCATTCAACCATGGAGTAGAAGCTGTGTGTGACCACCTGGAGCTGTAGGACATGCCCTTTATAACCAGGACCGGACTAGGAAGGATTAGGCGTGGAGGAGAATCAGTGAGGAGGTGGTAGTAGCAGGTAAGTTCTCTCTGTAGCACTGAGCTAGCATAGCATTAGCCGCTAATCACACCAGCTTTTTTCACTAGTGGTTTACGTTTATGAGAGGAGAAAAAGGAGCACAGCTCCTCGCTTCAGCAGGCAGTGAAACTCACCGAGTTGGATGTGTCGCTGGTGGGCGGGGCTTTGCTTCAAACACGCATATGAAGCGAATGGGGACATTTTTTGATCTTGCAAAACCTGCGGAACATTTTGTGCAGCAGATGCGTCTGGTGCCGCAGAAGACGCATTCGATGTGAACGCAGCACTAAACCTCAGTCAGCTGCTGTGAACACATCCAGCATCAAATCAATTATCAGCACACCGCCTTCATCGCCACAATGAAAGACGACATTCATCAAATTAACATCCCGAGCTCTCAATGTGAAAAAGATGCAGCGTTATCACTTTCTAAATTAACATTAAAGAGGGTTTTTAACAAAAGAAATCCATAGTTCACTCAATCCCTCATCCCCCGTCACTTTCCTGTTACAGCAGCATTTTCTACACACTGTAAAAAACCACATGTAGAATAAACTCCTCTCAACAGTTAAAACAAACTAAAAGTTTAATATGTTAAGTATTTTTAACAGAGCTGTTCAATTCTACTTCTTTAAATGTGTAGGAATTATCGGTATTTCTCTATAAGCGCGACTTATGCAGACTTGTACATGAATATAACCTCTTAGAGGAGTCTCCTGAAATAGAACAAGCAAATTATGCCATAAAGGTGTATTATTTATGTCAGTATCTGTTTATTTGGTGTATTTATCTGTAATTTTATGTATTTCTGGAGTTTTTCTGTGTTTTTATTTTTGCTAATTGGTGTATTTGTGTATTTATTTCAAAATTTTCTGGAGTAATTATATGTATTTTTTTTAATAAATTTGCATATTTTTGGAGTAACAGTGTATTTCTAACATTCTTTTGTGTATTTTTGGAATAATGTAGTGTATTTTTGGAATTAATTTGTGTAGTTTTTGAATAATTCAGTGCATTTTTTTCTTATTTTGTTTATCGCTTTTCTCGTTTTGTGTGTTTTTGGAGTCATTTATGTATTTCTGGAGTTATTTTGGAGTATTTTTGTGTGATAATGACTCAAATTAACCGGTACTTATTAAATACTGATATTAATAATTCCAAGTTTAATTAGTGAAAGGTTAACATTAACCTCAGAGTAAATATGTTGTTTTATTCTTGTTTGTTTGAATCAAACAAGGAAGTCAAGCCTAAATGAAGGAAAATGCTTGATTTTAGTTGTAAAACTTCAGCGTTGTGATGGGGAAGTAGGTCTAAGTGTGTGTGTGTGTGTGTGTGTGTGTGTGTGTGTGTGTGTGTGTGTGTGTGTGTGTGTGTGTGTGTGTGATTCAGCACTATACGGGGGCTGTTGATGAATGATCCTACGTTTGTTTTAGTGACAGCTCAGAGTGGCTCTGGTATTGCTGCTCTGTCTGATTGTGTGCAAACCAAAGCATTATCTATCTATCTATGAGTTCACATTGGGAAACCGTTAGCTTTACACCGCTCCGACGCTGCTTAGCGCTAACTCTGCTTAGCGCTCACTTAAAGGAAACCGAAGACACGAGGAGACGTGTCAGGAGATCCTGCGACAGCGCTGAGTCGCAGAACGTTCACATGTTCGTCTGAACTCAAACTCAACCAAAGTCTGTATTTTCCTTATAAAGTCCTTCCTCACATGTTTGAAACATCTCAGAACAAACAATAGCAGGCCACGCCCACCATACTCTCCACCAATGAAAGAGTCCCACTTCCACGGACCAATGAATGACCAACATTGAGGATATGGTAACACACCCCTATGATAAAACCTGTACCCTTTAAGACAATCTTGTTCATGATACATCGTCCAGAGATGTCCAGAAGCGTAGGCGGTGGGCTGAATGACCTACTACTCTCTTTCTGACCGCCTTCTACTAAAGATATTACTAAAACCAACTACAAGCAAACCACACATAAATGATGTAAATCATGCAGATATGTTACAGTGTCAGACAGCATTCTACATTTTCAAGTGGAAAGAGGTAAACTGATAATGATGCTCAATTCTTTGTCATCATTACCATGGATACCAGATTTCAACTTATAAACACATCATGTAAACAAAAACTAGGTGAGAAAATACATAAAGCTAAGAAAAGTGCTACAAAATAGAAGAAAAGCGGCAATTAATAATAACTAATATAATGCACCAAAAGCCTCTATATAGCATCTTTTTTGCTAAATTTTCTGGGGGGAGGAGGGGGCATGCCCCCGACCCCCCTAGGTGTTGTGCATCAACTCGCCGTGAGTTTTAGCCTTCTTTAGCCTTTTTTTTTTTAAGCCTCCTGCTTTTTTTTTTTCCTCTGGACATCTCTGATTGTCCCATCTTTAATACTTTGTTCTGTTACAGCAAGAAGAAGAAGAAGAAGAAGAAGAAGAAGAAGAAGAAGAAGAAGAAGAACAAGAAGAAGAAGAAGAACAAGAAGAAGAAGAAGAAGAAGAAGAACAAGAAGAAGAAGAAGAACAAGAAGAACAAGAAGAAGAAGAAGAACAAGAACAAGAACTGGTCTTTATTGCAGAGGATGGTACATCCTGTGCTGATCAATACTCCAGCACTAAAGGAGATGAGTGTGTGTGTGTGTGTGTGTGTCATGTCGTATGACGGCCCACAATGGTAAAGTTAATGTTTGGATCTATTTCCTGGTGAAGATGCGTTAGTTAATGCTGACTCAGCACTAAAACCTTGGCCCGACTCAAGTCTCAATAACTTCAAATCATGACTGAAGACCTTCAGGTTTTACTTTGAAAGTCCCGTTTCATCACTTTGACACTTCCTTTGTGGTTTTAGTCTTTCTTTACTTTTCTGTCTTTAACTATTATTGATGCCTTGTGTTTAACACACACACACACACACACACACACACACACACACACACACACACACACACACACACACACACACACACACACACACACACACACACACACACACACACACACACACACACACACACACACAAACTGGGAGAACTAAACCAGAGACCAATGATTCTCAACTGGTGGGTCATAACTAAAAAAGTGGGTCGCAGACTTGTACTGGGTGGGTCGCTGACAGCTGGTCAACAATAAATAAATACTAAAGGTCTCTAATGCTGGACTTGTCTTTTATTTTTAAAGAAACTTTTCTTGTGATAGGCATGCTGTGAAATACTGTATGTATGTTGCACAGAAAAATATATAGATTTATGTTTAAAAACAAATGAAATTAAAAAAAAATGGTCGCAATTTAATGACCGTGGCAAAATGTGGTTCCTCGAGTGAGACCTCTTGAGAACCTGCAATAGACGACCAGTTAGAACCCCCCCTGTCCTGGAGGGACACAGCTCTGCAGAAACCACAGCAGCAACTGTACAACAAAAACACACAAAATGACAACAGAAAACAACAACAAACACACAAAACAATCACAGAAAATGAAAAAAACAACAAATATACAACAAAAGACTGCAAAAAATACCCTAAAAAACCTGAAACAAAGAACACAAAACGACAACAAAAACCTACAAAATTACCACAAAAACACAGAAAACGACAACAAATGTAAAAAATACAAAACAACAAAAACACACACTAAGTAAACAAAAAACCTACAATGCAGACAAAAAACTCAACAAGAGAACACAAAATAACTCTAAAAACACAAAATAACTCTAAAAACACACAAAAAATAAAGAGAAACACACAACATTACAGCATAAACATAGGACAAAAATAATTCCAAGAAGAGGGAAAAATATATTTATGTTTAATCAAAACATTAAGATGTTAATTTAAAAAAGCCAAAATACTAATATTTGTAACTTTTCTTTGTTATTGGGATGAGTGGGAATGATGGGATGAGTGGGAATGATGGGATGAGTGGATGAGGGAATGAGGGGATGAGGGGATGATGGGAATGATGGGATGATGGGAATGATGGGATGAGTGGGAATGATGGGATGAGTGGGAATGATGGGATGAGGGAATGATGGGATGAGTGGGAATGATGGGATGAGGGAATGATGGGATGAGTGGGAATGATGGGATGAGTGGGAATGATGGGATGAGTGGATGAGGGAATGATGGGATGCTGTTTGTGGTGAATCAGGAGGAGAACCTACACCCCTCCCTCCCTCCCTGGTGATATTTCACAGTGTGTCAGGACGCTCAAATTGAAAATCCCTGATGAATCAATATTTAGTGCAGCAGCTAAATGAATAGTAATAATTCAGCAGAGGCTGCAGTGCACATCTGGATTATAGACACACACCAACTAGATTCTAGGGAAACTTTCATCTTTCATGGAGGATTTGGTTCATGTTTGAACATCTAGGAACAGATCTATCGTTATACGTCTTTGATTGATGTGTAATAGAGTGACTGGGAATGCTTTCTCCATGAAATCCCTCCCAGAACTGTCACATGACATCACACAAACACATTTGACTGGACAGGAAGTAGAACTGTTCTGTGATTGGCCGACCTGGCTGACTGGATCCTCTTGGTTCTCCATGAGAGGGAGGGGTTGTAGTGGAGGGCGTGGGCAGCGCCGCCGCCCGGCCGGGTCACCATCTTAAAGCGCGTCCGGAAAACCCGAGGAGAGGGGGGGCTAAAGTGGGAGGGAGGGGCCACGCCTGAGGGAAGAGATGAAGTGATTGGTCAGAGCAAAACAAGAAAACAAATCTTACACATTTATTATTAATTTAGGAAAATAATTAACGATGGGAAATGAAAACACTTAAAGCAGATATTTCAAAGTTTAGGCCTCATGGATCAGACAATTAAAAAGGTCGACATTGCCGCTGGAAAACTTTGTTTTGATCTCCACAGTAAACACTTGGTGCATTGCATTGTGGGATGTGGAGTCCTGTAGACCAGTGTTTCCCAACCAGGGGTACGCGTATCCCTAGGGGTACGTGAGCACATTGCAGGGGGAACGTGGAAAAAGACAAGAATTTATTTCTAAGATAATAAAAAATATTCTCAATCATTTCACAAGTTCGTCAATAAATGGTTCGTGTGTGCAATGACTAGTTTAAAGTTTAAATGCATGTTTAAAGAGGACATATTCAAATAAACTCCTTTTGTGCTAAATGTCATAACACACATATATATAACACAGGCAGGTTAATTATTTGTTTTGTATTTATTTATTTATATTACTTATTATTTTTATTTATTCTTATTTTTTTCTAATTTCAACTTTATTATTTTTAATTAATAACAATATAATCATAATGTATTAGTATTAATAATACAAATGTTTACGATTATATTATTTCTTATATTTATTATTTTTCTTGCATTGAAGGCAACATAATTTTATGTTTAATTTGTGAGTTAAATGAGAAGATAATGAACATGTATGAGTGAGGGGGTACTCATGGTATGACAAAAAGGCTAAAGGGGTACACAAGACAAGAAAGGTTGGGAACCACTGCTGTAGACGGATGTATAGAAGTGTTTTTAATAATGTGAATAATATCCACTGTTATCCAGGAAGTTTACTATTATTTGGGCCATAGTATATAGTCATCTTAAAGATGTAAATCATTCTTTCAATCAGAAATAAAATGGAATCAAAGTGACCAAAAATGGTGGAAAAGGTGATGAAATGAGATTTTAAAAACCACAAAAATGTATTAAAAGTTGCAAAAACAGACGAAAAACGTTGTAAAGAGTTCAAAATGTCAATATTGGAACAATTAGTTTAAACTAGCAAATAATGAGCATGACAAATAGTGAATGTGGTTAAATTTGTTTAAATAATCATGAAATATATTGAAAAGAGGATAAAAGTGACAATAATGGGTCAATATAAGTGACATTAGGTGGAAAAGTGGTGGAAATGGTTCATAAGTGCTGAACATGTCTGGAAAGTGGAAAAAATGTACAGAAAAGACATTGAAAAGTGATGTAGAAGTGTCAGAAATGGGAGAAATGTAGCAAAAATGCATTAAAAGTAACAAAAATATGGCAAGAAAAAGTGATGAAAATAGGTTAAAATATCGAAAGTTTGGTGTAGTTGCAAAAAAAGAGTAAAATTAATGAAAAATTGGCTCAAATTGTTAAAAAATATATTCTTAGTTTCTTGATGGTATCTGAGGACCCCCTAACAGTGTCTCACGACCCCAAATGGGGTCATTTTACATGTTTTTGAGCAAATGATCTTTGATTGATCTGAGGCGACATAGAAATACATAGTCTCCAACAGCTTTGTCACTGTGCCCCGCGCACACACGCACACAGTGTCAGGTGTGTGTGCTTGAATAAAAAGGAGCAGGAATAAAATAACCAGAGGAGAGTTTTTATGAGTGTAATAAATCAAGTGTGCTTGGTTCTTCCTTTAAGTCTCATTTGTTGAATCATTTTACAGATCCATCACGGTCTGAACGCGTGCTCTTATTTATCTCTAGTTATTTTGCTGAGTGTCACACACTGAAGTGGAGAGTGACTGAATCTTTACTTTGTGTCATCATTAAACACCTTGTGTTTCTTCATCCTCTCAAAATAAAGAAAAATCATCTGAAACGACCTCAAGGCAAACAACCATCGTTTCAAACCTGGAATGTGTTTCCAAAAGGTTTTAAATAAATACATTAAAAAGTCCTGCTGTTAGACGTTATGGCAGTGGTTTTCAACCTTGGGGATGTGACCCCATGAGGGGTCGCCTGGAATGTGTTAATTACTGATCATTACTGATTAAATATATTTATATATATTTTTTTTTAATTATTGTTCCTTTTCAAATGAAAACAACAAATTCCTTATTCTATATTTTCACTTTCTCAAATAAAAATGTGGTTCAAATAAAATGCAGTTTAAAAAGAAAATGAGAAAAGGAAAAAAATACATTATAAAAATATCTGATCTGGCACATATTGTTACTTAGAGCACAAATCATTTATTTGTAACACAATATAACAGAGACACAAACATGTACGTTTTGTCTGATCCAAGTTCCAAATGATCAACATTCATGTCATGGTCTATAAGGAGAACCAATCAGATATTAATATATAAAACAACAAAGGCTTTGAGTGTCTTTGTAGTTGTTTTGTGTATTTCTGTTCTTGTTTTATATGTTTTTCTCTCATTTGTTGTGCTTTTCTGTCACTTTTGTTGTCGTTTAATCTACGATTGTTGTTGTTCTGTGTCTTTAGTGTTGCTTTGTATGTTTTTCGAGTCATTTTGCAAATTTTTGTTGTTTTACATAGTTTTCTATCATTCTGTATAGTTTTGATGTTTTATGTGTTTAGGAGTCATTTTTGTAGTTGTTTTGTATATTTTTCATGAATTCATTTGTAGTCATCTTGAGTGTATTTTGTTGTTGTTCTGTTCTGTAATTTTCTGTTTTTTGGAGTCATTTTTTTGTTATTTTTGTTATTTTGTGCCGTTTTTGGAGTAATCGTACACGTTAACTTTGGGGGCGGCTCAAAACTAGACAGTGGGCCGCATGGGGCCCCCGGGCCAGGAGTTGCCTATGTCTGCAGTATAACAAACATGATCAAAAACAAATTCTAAAAAACAATTATTTGGGGGTTGCTAGAAATTTGTCATATAAAAAATGGGGTCACGATCCAAAAACAGGTTGGAAACCACTGCGGTATTGTGTGCCCTTCAGAATAAAAGCCCCTGGTGCTGCCTTTCTGGTGCCAAAATGTGACTAGTTCATTTTAAATTAGGATTTCAAACTCTGTCTGAAAGATGAGGACAAACTTTGTTCCAACATGGATCCACACTTTATAAAAACTGACTATCTGCTCCCTCTGTCTCCGTCCCATCAGTCATCGCTCGCCTTCTTCTAATGAGTGAGAAAAAGACGGAGGGAGGAGGAAAAGACGGAGGGAGGAGGATAACGGATGAGTCCGTGCCGTCGCTGAGCGGCTCATTTCCCCTCACCTCTTTCACACACTTTTAATTGCCAATTGTCAGGATGGTTGCTGTTTTAATTAGCGTCCAATAACAAAGCGTGACCGCCAATAAAATGATTACATTCCCTTTTTCTTTTTTTTTTTTTTTTTTTACAGATTCCCCTCCTCCTCCTCCTCCTCCTCCTTTAGGAGCTGATTTCACTTGTTTCCAATGATGCAGGAACAACTGAGAACACTTTATTATTCTAAACTATCACCTCATCAGCACATTTACCATCTGCATTTCCAGAAGAGGGAAAACATCTTCAGGTTTTCTTAACCTTCACCATCTAAACATCATCATTATGGATGCACAAAAACTTATTGTAGCAGCCGATATTTTTTAATCTGCTCAAATAGTCCCGCCCCTTTATCCTTTGACTCCGCTCAGCATAGATGGCAATGTGCTAAGCTAACACAAACATGTGGGATGGGCCAGTGGAGGAAAAACCAGGATTCTAACACTTTTTTCACAATGATTTTTCAAAACTTTTCCAAAATATTTGAACAAATTTCCATGACTTAGTTTTGAATCGTTAAGATCTTTTCAAGACCACTATAGTGCAAAACTGAGCGTACCTTTCCAGTGCACTAGCATAACACATACATCAGCTATTTAATGTAACATTAAAAAACTAAGTGCTACAAAGATTACAATTTCAATTGATTAAAAGTAATGTACAACACAAGGTGTTAGGGTTAAGGGTTAACGTTGGATTTTAAACATAAAAAAATAGGCTATAATTGCAAAACTTTTCAAAAACAGTTAAATTATTCCATGACTTTTCAAGACTGGAGAATCGATTTTTAAAATTTCATAACTTTTCCAGAAATTTCATGACCGTGGAGACCATGAAAAACATCTTCAAGTTGCCATAGATACACAGAGATCACACAAAAAACAACAAAATAACCAAAACTCCACAGAAAGCACAGAAAATACACAAAATGGCTTACAAAACACAATGAATTACTCAAAAAAACCTACAACAAACAAAAAAAATCATATCAAAACCCCGCCCCTTTGCCCTTTAGCCCCACTTAGCTAGCGTGGCTACGTGCTAAGCTAACCTAAACGAACAAGCACATTACCGTAAGTTGTTTTTTCTAATGTATTATTGTTGTTTGTGTTGTTTTTTCTTCTTGTGTGTTTGTGAAATAATTTTGTTTCGTTTTGTGTTTTATGTTTTTTTGTTCCTTTTTGTTGTATAATTATATATTTTTCTTGTGGTTTTGGGATTTTTTAAATTCAATTCTCTACCGTTGTTGAGTGTGATTGAGAGATTTGTGTGTTTTTACAGTCATTTTGTAATTTTGTGGGTTTTTAAAGTTGTTTTTACAGTGTAATTTTGTCACCAGCTTTGAAATGTTGTGATCATTTTGTGTTTTTCTTGTGTCTTGTGTTATGTTGTGTATCTTTCAAGGTGAAAACTTGGACAAAAAAAACAAAAACTCCACAGAAAGCACACAAAATGACTTCCAAAACACAAAGAATTACTCAACAAAACTTGTGAAATGGCATAAAAACCTTATATCAAACAAAAATGTATACATAAATTGACTTTAATCCTCCAAATATCACCCCTTTACCCTTTGGTCCCGCTTAGCCAGCGCGGCTACGTGCTAAGCTAACCCAAACGTGAAGCAGCACATTTACCGTAAGGTGTTTTTTTGTCTTCACGTGTGTTTGTGAAATAATTTTGTTTTGTTTTGTTTACGTTTGGTGTTCCATGTGTTTTTTTTTTTTGTTTTTGTTGTAATATTATATAATTTTCTTGTGGTTTTGAGATTTTTTTAATTTAATTTCCCACCATTATTGAGTGTGTTTGAGAGATTTGTGTGTTTTTACAGTGACTTTGTAAGTTTGTGTTTTTAAAGTTGTTTTTCTCATGTAACCAAAAGGCAAAGGGGCGGGGCTATGATATCTGGTGGGTTAGAGTCAATTTATGTATTTTTGTTTTGTTTGTTGTAGTTTTTTTTTTATACTATTTTGTATGTTTTGTACAAAAGATACACAACATTTTAAAGCTGATGACAAAAATTACACTGGAAAAACTACTTAAAAAACACACAAAATGATAAAATGACTCTAAAAACACACAAGTCTCTCAAACACACTCAATAAAGGTGGGAAATTAAATTTTAAAAATCCCGAAAGCTACGAAAAAAAAAAAAATACATAATATTTCAACAAAAACAAACAAAACGTGTTTTGGCGATTTTGAATGGATTGAGACGGAGTCAAGTTGTAGGGTTACTGGTCAGATGCGGACACAGAGTATTTTGGTCAAAGGGTTTTGGGAGCAGACCGGTCTGGGATTCAGAAATGTGTGTGTGTGTGTCTCTCTCTCAATGAATCTGCAGTTGTTCTGTGCTCTCAGGGTTTTGTATGCTGCTGATAAGCATAACAATGACAGAGTATCTGAGAAGAGACCTTGGCAAATGTCATCAGTGTACGATGGTATCTGGCCTGCTTAGGGCAGTTTACCCAGAACCAGGAGAGATTCTGTATTCACATATCAAAACACAAAACATAAACAAAACTATTTTACAAACACACAAAATAACAAAAACAACACAAGCAACAAAACCAAAAACACCACAAAACGTAATGAACATTAACAAAACCCCAAAAAAACTTAAAGACCAAAAACACACAACAAATGTACACAAATTGACTGGAAAGATGCATAAAGTGACAACAACAAACACACAAAAATTACACCAAAAATATTCCATGAGGAGTGAAATCCCTTCCGACAGAAACAACGGCGTATTGAAGGAATATAAAACGGCCGCTGCACAGAAAGCTGAGCTTTGATCATAAGAATCAACAGGAGCTCAGCTCACCTTTTCTCCCACAGTCCCTCTGTGCTAAGGTCAGGGCGCTTAGGTACATGACAAATTGAGCTTGTCCGAGGTGCTGCCATGAAACCCCCCCCATGCACGCGCGCATGCGCGCACACACACAGCCTTCGCCACAGTTGCACACTGTGTGAGTCTGAGCGCCGTCACACAGATGTTCCACTTTAGCTACTGGATAATGACAAGTGTGTGTGTGTGTGTGTGTGTGTGTGTGTGTGTGTGTCAGCTGGGATGGATGGATGCTGTAGCTCTGATTGTAAACCACTGCAGGTTGTGTTGGTTGAGCGACTCTGGGAGCGATGGGATCTCAATCTTCTACTATAAAGCCATGACCAATGAGTGTGAGTACACACACACACACACACACACACACACACACACACACACACACACACACACACACACACACACACACACCTGGGGTCTCAATCTTCCCCTAATAGCCTTCTGACAGAAGTTCATCCATCTGCTGTGACTCACTGTGGTGAATCTGCAGATTATCTTCACACGGAGCATGTGGCGCCATCACAGGGTCACATTATGGAGGCCGTCTCTACAGTGGTTCTTTCCCTGATGGGGATCAAACCAAAGCGACTCATGTACCAACATAAGGACCAATCGTGTCCAGTCGAGGGAGAATTTTCTACATCTTTCAGTTTTAAAGCATGACCATCAAACTCAGTTCAGTCTGATCTCAGTGGGACATTACATATATATACATATATAAAAATAAAAAGCTCCTCCTCGCTCACAGCGGGTTAGGGTTACGGTCTCTTTTTTCCTTCAAGCTCGGGTCCTCTACCAGAGACCTGGGAGCGTGAGGGTTCTGCGCAGTATCTTTCTTGTTTTTATTGTGCCCAAATCTTCATTTAATTTGGAGAAACTTTAAAGAATAATTTGAGGAAAATTGCAGGACTTTTGTGGAGTTTCATTGAATTTTCTCTTAAAGGGATAGAGGCACTTCTAAATGCTCTAATTTAATGTCATTAAATTAGATAAAGGTACAATACAGGTGCTTTTTTAAACCTTTTTACAAGAGTGCAGCAATGGTTAAACATACCCTTCCCCCATTGGCTTACAAACACACTCCTCACTCTCCACTCCAATCATTTTCATGCACGCTTGCCTCCCACACATACACGTTACGTAGATATACAACAATTCTCAAGCTCAGGGATAAACAGAATTTGCCAAAAGCGATGGAGTTAAAGAAATGTGGAGTCGTTTATCTAAACTTGTGGCCTTAGAAATCCACTTTAATCTCCTGACATGTTTCGACAGACAACTGTCAGTCCTCGTCAGAGGTGTCTGCTGATTCCTTTGATGTTTTCCTTGAAGTTTACTTGACCTCTGCGTAGTAAATTCAGCAAAGTTCTTTTCATCTTCGTTCGGGGAAAGTTCTTGCAGTGGAAAGCAGCTCCTCGATGTGATTCAGAACTTATTAAAAGTGAAAACACGCAGAGTGTAATCTTTGTGAAGAAGAAGTGCCGACATGACAGAAATCTGAAGTGGATTCTGGATCATCTAAAGACTTTTTCTTGCTCCTGTTGGTCTGTCTGATGAATCTGTGACATCACTGAGACGACTCAGCTGCTGTTAATCAGCGCCAACGACACTTGGATCAAACTTTCCCTCCATCCTCTTAGGAGTCCCCGCGCAGACCGACTCCATCTACCTGACGGCTCATTTCCAGGAACAGCGGCCTCCGTCGCCCCCTCCCCAGGGGAGGCTCCATTAATCTTTTTATTGACAGTTTTCCCATGTCATCGTGTGTCTGCGTCCCCTGGGGCTCATCCTCTGATTCCCACGGCTCTGACAGC
Organism: Gouania willdenowi; assembly: GCF_900634775.1. NCBI lineage: Eukaryota > Metazoa > Chordata > Actinopteri > Blenniiformes > Gobiesocidae > Gouania > Gouania willdenowi. The sequence continues at coordinate 2,384,999 of NC_041047.1, forward strand.
AGACAGCGCTGCCACGCTAACATCACACTTAATAAGGGAGCTAGCATAGTTTAGCATCCCGCTGTGGGCCAGCGCGCTTTCCTCTCTGACAGACTACAGGAGATGGTAAATGGACTTGATTTATATAGTGTTTTATCCCTACACTAAAGTAGTCCCAAAGCGCTTTACATATCAGCTCATTCACACTCACATTCACACAGCAATGGGGCAGAACTGCCATGCAAGGCACTGGTCGACCACTGGGACCAACTTAGGGTTCAGCGTCTTGCCCAACCTCTCGATCCGAAGATGACCCCTCAACCACCTGAGCCACGGTCGTCAAGAGGTGTCATCCCAACGCATTCCTCTGTCTTAGACACACTGTTTCCTTCTTTTCATCACAACCATCTACTCCTAAAGTTAGGAAGTTACACTGAATACAGCCTCATGCATATTTAAGGACAACATTCCACATTTAAATGTAATTTGTCTTGGTCAACGTGTGGTCACAAAGACAGAAATATTAAATCTGCATCTCACAATATGACAGATTCACAATATTTATGCGACACGGACTAAACCCTCACCATAAAACAAGTGATCTAAAGTCTAGATTTTGTGATGCCCAAAAAGAAAACACAAAATATTTATGAAAACAGAAAAATACACAAAATCTACAGATGAAAAGCAAAAGGACAACAATAATAAACTAAAATACACAAAAGTACTCCATAAACACACAAGACAAAAATTAACAAAATGACACCAAGACAACAACACAAACCCACAAAATGAGAGAAATATGCTCAAAATTTTTACAAAACTACACAAATTGAATCCAAAATATACAAAATTATAGAAAAATACACACAAAAATCCAAAAATTGAAGACAAAAAGCAAAAGAACAACAATAATAAACAAAAATGCGCAAAAGTACAACTGAAAAATATCCAGGCCAACAACAAAAACATTAAAATTCACAAAATGACACCAAAACAACAACAAAAACCCACAAAATGAGAACATTTTACACAGAAATACACAAAATGAATCAAAAGCACAACAAACACTTTTACACACAAATCATTTGATCTCGTCTGAATTATTGATGAGATAAATGTCAGATAAAATGACGTGGTGGCTATTTAAAAAGCATGAGGAAATGCGGGCGTGGCCTCTTCATGTGTGTGCCGTGCAGACTAAAAGCAGAGCTGCTCTTACTGTAAATGTGATGACAGACTGACGGCATTAATCAATTTATGTTGGGTTCATGACCAAATTAACGCTGGGGGGTCGGAGGACTGGCAGGGTTATGTTCCTGCTTGGTGGGGGCACTGAGCCACAGCCGGTTGGGGCCCCGCGCGCGCGCCTTCAGGACAGGCTGTCAGTCCGTGTGCTGATGATGTCACCACACAGAGGTGGTCTTGTCCATCACCGCGTTGGAGCCATCAGCTGTAACCTACACCAGCTGAGGGTGGGGGGGAGGGTCATTGGTCACCACTGACCTGCCTCTTCCACTCCTCTGACCTGGCAAAGCCATCTGTGATTTAGGCTTTTATTATGGGCCCCGCCCTTTTACCCACTGACTCTGCTTAGCCAGCGTCACTTCATGCTAAGCTAATCCAAGCATGTTTCCTTCACAGCATGATTAACGTAAAGATTTCTCATTCGTCACCTGAAAAGAAGCCATGACTATAACGGCGTTTGGAAGGAATACGAAACAGCCACTACAGACTGTAAAAAAATACAAAAAAAACAAGAAAAGTAAACAAAACGACAAGATTTAGAAAATGAAATGAAAAAACTAAATCAGCAATATAAAAAACACAATGCAAAACAACAGCTACTTTGAGACATTTTAAGTTTCTTCTGAAAGCCAGAAAATATGTTGAGGTTTAATTAATTCAGACAACTGTTTCTTAGGAAATCCACTTTGATCTCCTGACAACTGTCATTCTTCGTCAGAGGCATCTGCTGATCACTTTGGCTTTCGCGTAATAATTCCAGCAAGATTATTTTTCTCTTCTTTTCTAATGTTAAAGTTTAATTTATTCAGAAAACTATTCTTCAGGAAATCCATTATTACACGGAAGTCAAGGAAACATCAAAAGAAACATCAAAGCAGACAACTTTGACCAAGACTGGCAGTTGACTGTCGAAACATGACAGGAGACCAAAGTAAGAACAATTGTCTGAATAAATGAAACCTTCACACATTATTCAAAATGAAGACAAAAAAAATCTTGCAAGAATTATTATGCGGAAGTCAAGGAAACATCAAAGCAATCAGCAGATACCTCTGAAGAAAACTGGAAGTTGGCAATAGAAACGTGTTAGGAGATCAAAGTAAACTTCCTGAATGAAAGAAACCGTAACACAAAATGAACTTGCTGGCATTATGATGAAGAATAACTGTTTTTATATTTAAATACGCTGTACCTAATTATTTCCCGTAGGTTGAACGACTGGAGCTTTTCCATCTCAGGTAATCAAAGCCAACTTCGTCATTTCTCCTCAAAGTAAAGAATCATAAACGGTGAAGTAACACATTAGGGTTCAGTGCATTTTTAAATCATCCCCAGATGATTTTAAAATGCACTGAGATCTGACGCCGAGGCTGAGCTGTCATTAAAAGTTATTCTTCTCCTCCATGAGCAAAACAAAAAGTGACTCTTTAAGGTTGTCAGCACAATCCTTAAGTATTTTTCCAAATGTTGAACAGCACCAAAGAAGACCTGACAACATCCTCCATGAATTATTCAGTGATAATTGCCCCGTGTGGGCTCTTCCAGCCCAGCCATACGCTCCTATAGAACATCAATAGTGTAAATAAGACATGATGAAAACACACATTACCTTGACCTTGACCCCGCCCCTGACCCCGGATTCATCCAGATCCAGCTCTGTTGGTCAGGACCGGGTCGTCATTGTGTGACACGCACACGTCTCTGGTCAAAGGATTGAGTGTAGCTGTCAATCAGCTGATCCCATTAGAGCCTGAGGGGGAAGAGCCTGGGGCTGGTCCACTTAAAGCCTGCCATTATTACATATATCTCATACATATATATATATATATATATATATATATATAAGAGAGAGAGTGTGCGTGTGTGTAACCCGCTCTGAGGTGACAGGGGCACGTGAAGGTTAAGTGGGTTAAACCCTACAGGGGGGAACCAGATTACACCAAGGGGATGAACTTTGTGCCCTGAACAGCACACGTTAGGCCCGTGGGCTCAGAGGAACCGGGACGGGGGTACGTTGTACATTTTAGGACATCCTCAGGTCTCACAGTAAGTTATCAGGAATCAGCAAAAACCTGTCATTTACCAAACCAAAAGGACTCATTTGTCAAACCAAACGGCCTCAGGCTTCAACATAAAAGTCATCTGACTCAAAAACACAACATGGCATTTTATTTTGAAGGGTGCAAAATAACGTGGAACGCTCTCAAATACAACACGGTGTGGTATTCAGGACAAAAAACTCAGAAGATAACCAACATAGCAACCCCAGACACAGGTCACCTTAAACTGTACAGGTTTGTGTGACCTGATGACATCGCCCCGCCCTACACCCTTTGAGTGCCGCTACGTGCTAAGCTAACCAACATATGGACTGGTCTCTGTATGGAGTTCCTTCAGTCTCAGAAGACACTAAATGTGAATAAACACATTTAGTGTCTACAATACGTGGAACGTAAATGAGCCTGCCTTTATGTTTGTACATTTAGGAACAGATCTATTCTTTTGTCTGTATAAAAAGGAGAAAAACATTAGCTGATGAACTTGTATGTGTGTAATACTTAGTCTATAATAATAGATATTTTCATGTCATTCGATGAGAGTAACTGTGATCTACACAAAGTGACCCTCCAGGAATTTGCAATGTTGAAATCACAACTATTAATGCAAATTCTGCCCAATCACTGCTAATTTCCGCAATTTTAACCAATCTGACTAAAGGTTCCAGTCGATTCAGCAGCACAACGTGGTTGAAGTCTGTCCGCTTTGTGTACGCCACATCAACTTCCGAAGCCGGTTTAATACCAAATGTGTCCGGGCTGCGGCACGCATGCGTGAAACGCGTCTCCATCCAGTCGGCCTATTTTATGGCAGTTTGTGTACTATTTAAAAGGTTGAAACCCTGCTGTTTAAAAAGAATTAGAAACTTATGTTTTAAGTGACATTTGATTTATCTTGGTTTTTATCTTCTTTTCTGTTTGGTTTTTGATATTCAATGTTGTGTATTGTGTTTTTGTCCATTTTCTTTTTAATTAGCAATTTAAAACACCACAAAACAGTCACATATTTAAATGTGTAAAATATTTAACAAATGGTTGATTTACATTCAAATATCGTGTCCCAGCGGCTCTGTCGTAAAGATTGCGAGTGCAGGAAGTGACGTAGTCTACGTGTATGCGTTGAAAGGATCTGAAAGGATCCAGTGTCAGTACATGCTAATGCAGCCAATGCCATTAGCCCACTCTTGTGATGTCATCAGCAGTTGCCGGACCCCGGATAAACCTGGCAGCCCGGACACATTTGGTACTTAAACCGGCAGCCACCATCATTCGTCCGGAGACCCATGGTGTGACCGGAATGATCGTTTAGTCTGGGTACAGACTGAGTCACAACAGCCACAATGACTTTTTTTGAGTCAAATAGCATCAAACGAGTCTCACAAACGCTAGTGTTTAATGAAGGACCTTTAAATAAAATAACCTGATTAAACCGCTACTATTAAAGATAATCTTTGATAGAGCTTCATTACAAATACCGTCTGAAACGGCAGCAGTGACTAATATCATTAGTGCTAGCGCCCCCTGGTGGTATCTCCACACACACATTTACAAATTGCTGAACACATGAGACTCTTCCGCAGAAAAAGTGTTTGTAACAAAAGTCATGAGTGCATTGATGAGATTCTCAAAGGAAAAGAACCATTTATTTATTTTAGGATTCATTTGTTTTTGTTTCAAAAACTTGCTCTGCACTGGAAACATTTAAAATGTGGTGGAAATAATCCATATCTGTATTGTTACGAAATAATTCAAAGGAAATCAGGTTTTTTGGCAAATCGACTAGTTTAGGCAAATTTAAAAAATATAACAAAAATGACGCAACTTTTGTCAAGTCCTAAAATGACCTGGAGGGACTGGCTATAGAAGCTGTTGGTTGGTGATGTGTGTGAGACTGGAGTGGAGGCAGCTGTGAGCTTTGGTTTCAGACCCTCGTGTGGTGGACATCCATCATGCTGCTGATTCCTCATCTTCACTGAGTGATGGAGCTCAGCCCTGGAACTTCTGTTTCCACCACACACTGATGGACAAGTCCACGGGGAGACACCCAATCATCATGAGCGTGTCAGAGGGGCGGAGCTAAACACTGTTTACAGAGGCTGCTCTGTCAGATAACACAACTCATTTTTAATTAGTCGCAGGAATGAGTCGCAACAAGAAAGATAGGGAAACACTAAGGAAACATTCGGCTTTTATTGTGAAGGGATAGAACATCCCTGCTACGATGCACAAGCCTCCGTCAGATGAAAAGGCCTCACTTGTCAAACCAAACGCTTTCAGTGACACGGCCTCAGGCTTCAAAATAAAAGTCATCAGACTCAACAACCTCAGGCAGTAAAACACGACATGGCGTTTTATTTTCAAAATATAAAATTCTCAAGAAAAAAGAAAAACCCAACAAATCCAGTTGATTTAAAGTTGAAAAAGCTGATCATTCCTTTTATTTATTTTTAAAGTTAAGCTACATTAACATATTGTTTGATTAATGAATACATAGTTAAATGAAACATTGATATATCTAAACCTTTAAAAATAAATAGAACAGCTTTCAACTTACTCTTGTATCCAGAGCAGCACAAATTGATGAAGTCGTGTTTATTTCAGGTTTCTTCAAAATGCAATGTCGTTGTCGTGTTTTACGGCCTGAGGCGGTTGAGTCTGATGACTTTTATTTTGAAGCCTGAGGCCGTGTCATTTGACGGTGTTTGAATTGACAAATTAGTCTGTTTTGGTCTGACAAATGACAGAAGATTTCCTGATACCTGAAGTAGACCGTGCCCTGCACATATCGAAACTAACAATGCCAATAGTAAGTTTTCCAGAACGCGTACGAGTATTGAGATTGGTGCACTGACTGTTTACCTTTATTTGCTGCAATAAACACCAAAATACACCAAAATAAATTATTAAATATTTTATATATATATATATATATATATATATATAGAGAGAGAGAGAGAGAGAGAGAGAGAGAGAGAGAGAGAATATATATATATATATATATATATAAAAAAGTTGATTTGCATGATATGCAAAAAAGTCGAAAGAAAATAAGTCATATTTCTATTTTATTTTGCAAAATGTAAAATATTAGCCATATGTTAATGATGTTAATATAGCACGATATACAGTAGGACCTTTAAGAAAAATCCATGCAATCATGAAAAACAGAAAAGATTCCCAGAGGAGGTAAAGATCTGAAAGTTTATTTAACCTTCACCTGGAAACACACACAACATGACGGTGTTTATAGGGAATATGAAACACCACAAAACGACTCGACACACAAAACAACAAGAAAAAACAAAACTACCTTCAATAAACAAGAAAAAACCAACAACTAATGCTAAAAGAAAACGTTTAAAACGAGAGCATATGGCAGGAACATGAAGAAGCCTCTGCACAGACTGTCAAAATAAAAGCAGTGAAAGATGTGGGGCAGACGTATGTGTTTTGTTTAAAGGTAAACATCAGATCTATTCTGTCTCTGTCCTCTGGGGTCCAATGATGTGGAGAGGATCAGTTTACGCTGACCTTTGGGTCTGGATGTAATGAAGATCTGCTGCTGGACTCGGGACAGAACTGAAGGTTGTCGGTTCACGCCCGACTCGGTAACGGGCCCAGGCATTAGCGGGGTGAAAAGTGAGGGTTCAGGGGCTAAAGGTCAGGGCCAGACGAGGAGCGCCCCGGTCTCTTGTCGGCTCGGGTGCTAATTTGGTGAGGGCAGGGGGCCAAGAGGGGGGCCTTAACTCTCCACTTTCTGATGCTATAAAAGACCAGCAGGTGCTCCGATAGAGACACCATACATAACAACTAGTGTGGGATCAGAAATTACAGCCGTGTAAATCAAATAGAATTGTTTGTGCAGTATTTGTAGGAATTATCAAGTTAAAATTCAAGGAGAAAACTGTGGTTTACTTGTAATAAGAAGCTACAACTCTAAAAAAAATAAATATAATGTGGTGCAACTTTCCATGGGAGAAAGTTGCCCCAATTAGGTGAGAGAAGGAGTTGCTGAGTAAACTTTAAAGTAGCAGTATTATGAAAAAAATCACTTTCTAATGGTTTTTCTACAGTGCTATACATTCCTTTAGCCTCATTCAAAGGGACAAAGCGTAAAAAATTCTGTCTCCTCCCTCCATTGTTATTCCACATTTGGAGAAAAGTCAGCTCCAAATGGGAGAGTTGGATTTTTCTCACATTGTGTCATCACAATGCGGAAACTCCTCCTCGTGACAATCCTGGCTCCTCCTACCCTATAAGAATCTGAGTCCCTTCCTCTCAAACTACCTCACAGCTAAAACAAACACTGTGGTTTAATATAGAATATCTATTAAACGGTATTAACCCCTCCCTGAGGAGCAGTGGGCAGCCACGGTGTAGCACCCAGAGAGCGGTTAGGGTTAATATAAGGGACTGATCAACATCCCACAGTGATGGACCAGAGATTAGAACCAGTAAACCAAAGATTACAAGCCTGCTCCCTTAACCACTAGGTCATTTATCCACAGATTATTTATTTACCTTTATCATATAGATTATCCAGTATACAGATAATCTAGTTTATAAATAATCTGACGTGCAGTGTGAGCGCTCACAAACAGTTCCATTTTTAGTAGCCGTCTCGTATCGCCTTTGACATGATCTGACGTGTATGTGACCCAATGTGACGCAGCGGTTGGACAAAACAGTGGACTATTGTTTTAAATAGACTAGTTCTGAGGTCAGATAATGTGCGGATGAAAGAAAGCGAAGTAGCAGCTCCGGAGAGTGTTTGAAACAGCTGACTGACTCCGCTGCTGATGTGATAAACACACACCATGGAGCAGCGTTTGTCTGAGTCACAATCACAATAGCCACGCGTTTTACTGTCGTGCAGTTTTTTGGCTGAAAACAATAACAAGTGTGTGGATAGCAAAAGAAAATTGCTGTAGTGCTCAAACTCTGCTAGAGCGGGGCATGAAGTCTGCGTCTACAGACACGCCCACTCATGCATATGCACGAATGCCCCAAAACAACCAGTTTTTAGGAGTGTCATGAAAGTGACTTTTAAACTTTTCAGGCTAAAACTCCAGAAAACAGACGAGTTTGGAAAAATAAACCTCAAATACTATGTTGTTGGGTTCTTAGAAAAAATGGAGACAAATTACACAAAAAAACAGAAAAATACCCAAAACAACAATAAAAACAAAGTTGTACAAATTGACTACAAAAATTCAGAAAACGTTGTTACAATGCCGTCGTTATGTTGTCATGGTTACTTTGAGACTTTGAGTGAAAAAAAACTTGTTGCACTTTATTTTAGTGTGTAACACTGTATTTTTTATTTTTTCAGTGAAAATGTGCAAAAACACTAATAATAAATGATAAATAGGATATTTTGAAGCAAACAGTTTTGACACAATTTATCCTCTGAATGATAAATATCTTCTGATGAACACATACAGCAACTTGATTTTTCATCTATACGTTTAATTTTGATATTAACGGGGTAGAATATAGCAATATATCGTGATATTGAGATATATCGTGATAATATCGTATCATGACCCAAGTATCGTATTGCAGCGTCCTTGCCAATACTCAGCCCTAATGGTCAGGCCTTGAGTCGAGCCTGTTTCCATCAGTTCAGGTGTTGTCAGTGCGATCCTCGGACACACAAAACCACCTCTGATACAAACAAACAAACTGGAGGAAGCTCCGCCCACAAAGAAGCCACTGATTCCAAGCCTTCCTGTGAGTCGTCCTAGCATTTGTCCTTATCTGCGTGTGCCCTCGTCCTCGCCCACCTTCCCTCTGCCCACTCCTCATTCAGGGCTAACATTCTGGGTGCAGCTGCCCACCCTAATTGGTCCCTTTGGGCCTGAGCGGAGCAGGAGAGAAAGCGCTGAGTGGAGCGGGCGGAGCGGGCATCTGCTGCTGCTGAACCACTGGCATGATGGACACACACACACACACACACACACACACACACACACACACACACACACACACACACACACACACACACACACACACACACGCGCACACACGCACACGCACACGCACACGCACACACACACACACCCACACACTCTAAAGGTCCTTCAAAGTCACAGCAATTTGTGTGTTTGAAGAAAAGAAAGCAGCGCAAACAAGATATCAGCGATGTACCACAGTAAGCATGAGCCCAAAAAGAAAGCAGGAGAAACACCACATGGATGGATGTCTGGGAGAAAGTCAATGAAGAAGGGAAAACAAGAAGAACAGCAGATGAAGTCAAGAAAAGATGGACAAATTGAATGAATTTTTCACCAGTTGTTCCGTGATTATTCAAATGTCACACTGTACATTTTTAGTTTGATCAGATGTAAACTTTTTGAAGAGAAAAATTAATAAACAATACATAATTATCAAACAATTAAAGGATTTTCAATATTGGCGAGTGGTGAAATAACCCAAAGTTGGTGTCCAAAATGAAAATGAAGTCAAAAATGGTTTTACATCCCAATAAAGAGTAAACTTTATACTATAAATTAGAAGATACGTCAGATTTTTTTCTTACATTTCCAAATGCAGTTATGGAATCTCAGTTTTTTATTTTTACTTCACCTCTCTGAAAGGTTTCAGTTTGTTTTTAACTGCATCGTACAGGTAATAGGTCACATTGAAAGTAGAAAAAGTTGTGAAATTATTGATCTTGGTGTCATTTTTTAATATCCCAAAAACCTGGCATTTGAACAGCTGTGTGTAGACTTTATATATCCACTGTTAATAGCTCTAAGCTGATCACATTACAGGAGCTGAGACATATGCTAAGTAGTTTAGTGAAGACACAAACATGTTCCAGACCCAAACACACACTGGCTTTGTGACTATTTAGAGGAGCTGATAGGATGTATAGCAGATCTTTTTCTATATTCTGAGAGAGTAGGTGGAGCTTATTACTATACCATATTTACCTTTCTATGTGATGGAGTTACTGAGATATTGGAAGATGAAAATGGAAGAACAATAAGGACACAGGGCAATAAATTGTCCATATCTCAAAACGTATCCATCCAATCAAACTAAAGATTTACAGTGTGACTACTGAATAATTTAATACTTTTTGGGACCTAAGTGTGTGGGATGTCCTTAAAATTTGAAATGATTCAGAAAACCAATAGCTGCAGCCATCTGTGAGTAAATCTGTGACAGCTAACAATCAGCTCCGCTCTCAGCTACAGCTTCAACCAATCACATCATCACATTCACCCTTTTGCAGCTCCCCCCACTATATTTATCATCTGCTAGTAGAGACGCCCAGATTGCTTATTTAGCACGTTAGCAGCTAACGTGCTAAACAGATCGCCGGTGCTGTTTTGCACGTTTTACCGACTCCCTCTGCTGAAATTGTTTGGTTGATCCAGATACCGGTGACGGAACGCGTTCCACCGCAGGATGTTATCAGAGCTTCTGCTGACTCAGCAGCTTTGAACTTAAGGTTAGCATTGTTGCTAACGACACCTGTTTGGGTGATCACAGCAGCATCACTGTCATCAATAAAAATAAACGATCAATGATATCAGTGTGTGACTCCACAGGGACAGAGAGAGGTATTTACCAGCTAAATCACACACACACACACACACACACACACACACACACACACACACACAATGCACAGACGGAGAAGATCCCTCGACAGGAGACAAATTAACCACTTCCCACAAAGCAATTCACCACAGGGGCAGGGACAGTAAACGGTAAATGATCAATACTCCCTCCATCAGGGAAGCCCACACAATATTAGCCACACGCGCACGCGCACACACACACGCACGCACGCACGCACGCACGCACGCACGCACGCACGCACGCACGCACGCACGCACGCACGCACGCACGCACGCACGCACGCACGCACGCACGCACGCACACACACACACACACACACACACACACACACACACACACACACACACACACACACACACACACACACACACACACACACACACACACACACACACACACACACACACACACACACACACAGCACTACATCAATCCTGTGATCTTTTTAAGGCTGAACGAGGGTGGTTTGATCCTGTGTTGAGGCGACGTGCTGCAGGGCGACATGCACCGTGACGCTGACAGGAGACAAAGTGTTCGTTTCCCACAGAGCGACTCAGAAAATGAAGTGTCCCTGATCAATACTACACTCCCTCACACACAGCACCATGAAGTCCCCCTGTTTGAACATACACACTCACACCAGGGAACGTTCTTCACCATCAGCAGAGAAAGAAACCTCTTCAGGGCTGAAGATTACGGTGCCTTCACACCAGGACTCACAGCTGATCATTGGTCACATTAGCTGAGTTTCCATTACAGATTTTCGTAAAATAAAAGCGATATTTTAAATGTTGTGAAAGTATAATTGCGCGTTGATCGTGTTTCCATTGAAAGCTGTTTTGGGGAGGAGCCTCGCAGCAGGAAGACGGACGCTCCAAATCTCCTTATACTGTAACACTCTGCATTCCTTTGTCGTTTCATGCCTAATGTGGCACTAATAATTTATAAGCATAGTGCTAAGAAATATCTGGGTCTCCTCTTCTGTCCACACATACAGCGTCATGTGTTGGAAAAAGTGTCCACTTTGCTTTTGCCCACATTTCAATATCAAAACGTCTGAAATACCTCATCATTTTTTCTAAACTCAGTTTCCATTACCAGTGTTTATTAAACTATTTAGATTTTGTGCTTTTCCAAGTTTAATGGAAACACAACTACTGATTAATCTTGGTTTATGTTCACAGATAAATCTGCACAATTAACTTTAATCGTAATTATGATTTTGGCCTCCAAGATTAAATTAACCAGATCTTCAGAGATTTTTACATTTAAAATTTGGTGGCGTGGTCCTTGGCTCCTTGGGGCCTTCTCGGGTGTGTATGGGGGGGCAATGGCTGCCTCTCGGCTTGGGATCTTGGGGGCGTTCGGGGGGCTGCTTGGCCGTGGGGTGGTCGCCGGGGGCCCCTAGATTTCCCGCTCTTTCTGCTGGCCCGACTGCTTCTTCGGGCCCGGGGGCGGCTCATGGGTTTTGCAGTAGCGGTTCTTGGAATCACATTTGTCATGGACGCACTGGCCTCGGGCTGTGGGATAACACTCATACTGGGCTCAACCATAGACACGTTGTTCCCAAATACCTGTTTTATGGAATTTCCACTCACTTCCTCCTCTGCTCACAGCCACCACCATTATTGATAAGCCGGACACTGGTCACCAAACTGGCTTGATAACACAACAATAAGCACAATATACACAACCACAATTTCACATCACATCACTTGAAACTTATTGACTATTCCCCACCCATTCGTTTTCCTATCTTGCAATAATAAAATATGCATTGCTGTTAAAAGATTGCACTTCTTGTAGTGTTAACCTTCAACAGCATGTGCAGACAAGGTAAAAAAAAAAATCAAAAAAAAAATCGATTTGGACATTTTTTGGATCAATACAATAATCGTCCAGTGAAATATAGCAAAATATCGCCAAATTGATTTGTTCGATTTCTGTCCTTTTTTGCTGGTTCTTGGGTGTAATCTAAGTTAATTTGTGTATTCTTCCATTTTTTGTTATTTTGTATTTGTTGTTGTTGTTTCAAGTGTTTTTGTTGTTATTTTGTATATATTTATAGGAGTTTTTTTCTTCTCATTTTAAGCATTTTTGGTTCTTGTTCCCATGTCTTTTGGTTCAGGCTGAGGACTAGCAGTTACCCACATCCGAGTATCAACTGGGCCAAGGATTTTATTTCAGGGGCCAAATACGGAAAAGTTTGATCTGGAAAACGAGTAATTTCAACATTATTGAGCCAATTTTACGTTTACATAAAATAGAAAATAAGATATCCAAACAATAAGTGACAGATATCAGTCCCAACAGGATCTTCACTTTAACTTTCCTAGATGTTGTGACCAATTTCTTATTAATATTATGCAAAAATTTTAGTAAAATTTAAAAATTTTGAGTTTTTTCCAACAGTTAAATATTAAAAAAGACTGCAATCATGCGATATAAGCACCAGGATTGCTGAATTTCTTTTACAAAATGATTCATGTCTTCTCTGTAATTTGTACTTTCTCCTGTGGGCCGAACTGGAAGCTCCAAAGGGCCGGATTTGGTCCCCGGGCCAAGCGTTTGACCCATGTGATTTCCTAGAAAAATTGGAGAGCTTCTGTGATGTGGGAATCCTTGGAGCGAGTGTGAAGTTTTACGGCGTGTTGAGCCCTCATTAAACCAACGAGAGCCAACAAATCCTCCCTCATTGATTCAGGTATTAATATCCCAGGGTGGGCCCCCACACACCCATCACTACCAGCCCCAGCCGCTCACACCATGCCAACCCAGCTGGCACGGGTGGCCAATGCCATGCTGTAACGGTTACACCTGGGGAGGGCGCCGACTCCAGCCAACACCACCAAGCTGCCATCAATCACACCAACGGCTTGGACTGGGAATGAGAGCCTTAATGGTGCCATCACAGTACGTGTGACACACTGATAAACACGACACACGTTCCCACCCCCAACCAAACATGGCAACAAGGACTCAATTACTCGCTCTGTGTTCAGAGCAAATCTCACTAATTAAATAGGTTTTTCCATTAATTATTCAGGCGGGGGAGCGAGTGGGACCCTCGACGACGACTGAAGGAGCGCGAGATGGAGGTGATGGAGGGGTGAGGACGGCCATAAAACAAGCCGCATCCAGCGCAGCTAATCAATACAGGCCTGCTGGAATTAGCCCTTATCTTAGAGCCCTTTAACAAGAGCGTGCTGACAGACAAACACAAACAATCATCCATTATTAAATACCACAACACACACTGGGAGGGAGGGGCGCACACACGCAAGAGCCACTGAAGGAGACACACAACAATGCAACATCCACAGATTGAGGGACTACGGTTGGACACGATGACAGAAAACTAAAGAAAAACAAACCCTCACCCAAAAGTTTAGGGAGATTATGGGCGGTTAAGGAAGCGGGCTTTTAATCAAAGGGTCACCAGTTCGAATCCAACCTGGTCCATCACTGTGGGATGTTGACCAAGTCCCTTAACCTAGGGTGACCATATTTGGATTTCCAAAAAAGAGACACTCGGGCCAACCTCTTTATGCTCAAAGCACTCAACGTTTTCTTGACTCTACCTTGTAATGGCAAAATACAATATAGTCGAGATATAAGTTATTGTCCATAGGGTTTAAAAACACATTTCTCTCTTTACAACAACGACTTAAAAACAATCTGAGGTTACTCAAGTCAAAATCTCTGGCTCAAACACATAAGGCTGGATGGACAAGTCTTCTGTTGTTGACATTTTGTAAATAACGTGTGAATAAACATTTTATGCGCCGCTAGACAATCGTGTCTCTAGATAATCTGTATCAAACTACAAAAATGGCCGAACAGGGTGGAGTTGAACCGAGTGTCACCTCTGCAACCTGGAGAGGGGGCGGGATATGAAGTGTCTCATTTGCATTTAAAGAGACAGCACCAAAACGAGTTGCTCTTAGAAGCACATCAGAAAAGGGGTAGAAAAGGGGTGGAGCTATAATAATGAGGAATTCAGACCTAAGCCTTGTAGTTCCGCTTTATATAGACCACAACTGTATGATTTATATGTAAAAAGGAAGGATTTAAATGCATGATATGTCTCCTTTAAAAAGGAAGCCAACATGAGTAGAAATAAAAATATCCTTCAGTGGGAGTTGGAGTAAGAACACAGAGTGGAGGGGGATGGGGGCTCATGCTGTCATCGTTGGGTTCAAATCTGTCCATCAGGTCTTTGAGGAAAGACTCCAGTCCACATTTGTCGGGACCACTGACAACATTATCTCTAATGGTTAAATGAAGTGGACACCTGTAACCCTCCGCTCACAGGCAGGGGGGTCAGGGGCGCTCAGATTAGAGGATCACATGCCAATCATGGCTGGAGGCTCCGGGGGTCTCCAGAGAAAACTTAACTTTCCCCTGAGGAGGGGGGGAGCAATGCAGAGAAAAATAAAGGAGGCAACAAGTGGTGCCCAACAGGGTGCAGGAGGCACTTAAGACGGACGGGGGGTTGGGGGGTGGATGCGTTAGGGTGAGGTGGGTGTTTGTGAATAACTCACTAAGACCAGAATAGACGTGGGGGGGTTCGGGTGTCTAGCCTGGTATGACTGAAATGGAAAATTGGAAAGTCAGAAAAAAGCTGATGAAGGTTCTGGTTTCTCCACCTGAGGAGGAACTCACACTGAGAGGGACACGCAAGGGGACGACCCGGTACGGGTCTGAGAACCAGGGTTTGGAAAAGTCCAATGGATGGATGGATCCATCTGATCATTGGGAAGCATAAATCATCCAGAGTGGTTGTGTATTAACTCCAGCTTGTTTAACTCTTCTGGTAATGTGTGTCAACACCTGATTGGTTGTGGTTTCCTTTCAGGCAAATGCAACAAGTGCCTCGTGGGTCCACAAATCTCCTCAGTATTAGTTTCCTATTCTTTTACATGTCCGACATACAAGACTACAGTATATTGAGGGACTCGTCACAGAAAACAGATGGAAAAGGTGGTATTCACATTCTGAAATGGAAATATCAACCCATGAGCTCTTTGAGTCAGCAGCTATTCTAGCTTTTTTTAATGTGTAAATATTATTACTGAAGCAGATTCTCGTGTTGATGTATTACATTTAAGTTGTGTTTGTAAGGAACCTGTTTAAGTTGTAAATCATATTGTTATATTTTAATTTCTTTGGAAACTGTAGGTCTATTATACTTCTGTTTGCAATGCTGTTTTTAAGGTTTTGTTTTGTGTAATATTTACAGGTTGTTAAGAGCTAAATAAACTCATAGTTTTCATGCATCTGTCTTCTTCTTTCCCTAATCGATACCATACTACTTGAAAACTTCTCTCTGAAAAAGAAAAGGTTGTGCTTTTCATTTATTTGCGTTGGCAGAAGCTACTGTACATTTTATGTATCTATGAAAGTATCCAAGCTGTAACTACATTTTTTTTCCATGACCCCCAATCATTTTAACAATGCCCACATTTGTTTTGATCAAGTTCCAGACTAAACCGGTGTGAAAGCAGTCTTAGATTCTCTCCCCATTAAGAGGATTTCAGATATGATTAAACATAGCAAACATAAACCATTTAGTAATAATATTTGTGGACATTTAGGTTTTATTTCATTACTTTTTTGGCCTTCAAGGGTTTGGACCACAGACTGTAAAAAGAATGGACGGGACAAGCTCCCCGGTGGAGTGAATCTTTTTTTATTAGAGCTCCCCCTGCTGACTGGCTGCAGTATAGGTCATAAACCCCGCCTCCTCAATGATAACAGACGGGATATGGGTCAAACTGTAAAGTTAAAATACTTGTCACATAATATTTATCCAAACCTAAACTCTGCTGTGATTATTAGTTATTATCACCCAACACGTGCTCATTTTTCTGTGAACTTTGTTTTAAATAAATTATATGAGGTTGAAAAACGGGATTTGACAACCAAGGATCTTGCGTAGCTCTCTTTGTGAATAGCAATTACGTTGTGAAGAAAAGCCGAGACGCCATTAAACTAGACATTAGAGTCTAAATAAATGGCGGTTTTGTTCTAACCTTTATGATCTGAACAAGACGTTGGTAAAATTTCCAGCAGGAAAGACACTAATGTTCGTGGCGTAGCTGGGCTGTGTAAGTCATCAAGGTAGTACGCTAAATGGGCGGGGCGTGTTACCAGGGCTCCTCCCGCCGGACCCTACTGCGCAAACTCTGGCTCCAAATGACGTCAAATTTTCAAGATGGAAGCTCCCCTAAGTACTGTATTTTGGCTTTAAGAACGTTGAGTGAGAACAGCACCGGTACATGCCCACTGGTTTAAAGCTTCCAGTTTTTTTTAATCTGTGAAAACGGTCCTAATGAACAACTTGGTGCTGGTCCGTACATGTGCTACAAGACTTTACGTCTCTGCACACACACACACGCACGCACGCACACACGCACACACACACACACAAACGCACACACACGCACACACGCACACACACACAGGAGAGCTGGCCCGGCTCCGGTTTCTGCTCCAGGGTCGGTCAGGGTGAGGACTGGGCGTCTGACACCAGGAGAAGATTTATGGATAGAGAAGCTCCAACAAGTTACGTGAGTTTTCTTCTCAGTTACCACAACAACACACCTTCACTCCATCACCACACGACTACCAGCCCTGACCCAACCAGAAGAAAAGACAGGAAGTAAATCTGAATGGGGTGCTGTGAAATTTTTTTTTTTGTTTTGTTGACAAAAAAGCCTATAAGCCTATTTAAAATACATTTTAAAAATAAATAAATTGATTAAGATTCACTATTTTGTTGTCATATACACTTCAGTGCAGACGGCCAGGGTCTGTAACGCACAGACATCATCATTAGTGGTGGGGACGGAGCGTCTGTCTGCAGAAACTTCCTGATGATAGATGACACAGTCTTGGATAGCTGGCTATGGGAGCCAAAATAAGATAAGTAATGTGTTTTCCATTCAGGCTATAGATCAATTTCAACAGCCTTGTGTCCTGAGTTCTCTCTGCATTAATCCAATAAAGTGGCGTTAACTTGCAAGCCGCGCACTCAATTTGTCCACGTTGGTTTCAATTCCTCGTAAACGATCCAAAAGCAGTTCCTGCTTGGTTTTGAGTTCATTCATCACATGAGTCTGAGTGTTGAGAGCCCTGCCCCGTCCTTCATAAATGACTGGCAGCCTTCCCACAACAGTTGCTAACGTAACACGGACTTTGCGACAGGTCAGAAAGCTGCCATCTCCAACCAGCAGCATGCATGCTACCATAATTCCAATCATGTAGACGTCTTCCACGTCTTCCACAAAAAGTATCGACAGACACACAATTCACCACTTGTTCCAAAGGTCCATTACATATCCAGCCACAAACGTCCTGCTTGGACACGCGGGCTCACCACTGCCTGATCTTTTTGTAGATAAAATTTGATCGATTGCATTGGGAGACCAACTGATCAATTCCATAATTGCAGTTTTAGATGAGACGCAAAAAGAGGCTCCTATTAAATTCACAAGACTAGACAAAACAAAAGCAGCAGAAGAGAATTAAGTTAAAAACACACGTAATAGCCTACGTGTGTCAAAATCGTTTCCCAAAATATTCATAAGGGATTTATAAATTGCGCAAAATTTTTTTTTGCTACATTTTTTTACTTATTATTATTACTATTAACGTCGAGAAAAAAAAGAACTGAGAAGGTTTTAAACTCTTGATGACTCACGCTGGACTATGAAAACAATATACTCCACATACTCTGAATAAATTAGACATATTTCATTTTTTAAAAGCAGAAAATGTATTTGAAATTAACTTGTCCATTCAGAAAATACTGAAAACCCCTTTTTCCCAAGGAAAAATACCAAACAACTGCATTATAAGTTTGATAGCACAAAGATGTCTTTAAAAAACGAATCTCCTTCAAAATAAAAGCAGACTGTCACGAGTTGAGAACCCAGTTGAGCTTCAGGTGGAAGAGGAGGCATGGACAACAGGTGGCCCTCAGACTCATTTTGTGCGACCCACAAAGTAAATGCACAAAATAACTCAAAATATACACAAAAGTAGTCCAAAAACATGTAAAATGACAACTACATTAAAGAACAAAAATACACATTTCTATGAAAATGCACAACATGACTCATAACACAAAGAAAGACAACCAAAATTTGCAAATATGATCAAAAAAACATACAAACTAACCAAGAAATACATATAAACGCCTAAATGAGTATGTAGTGCGTTCACATTAGATAGTATGAAAAGATTACGAGAGTGTGCGAGAAATACCAGGATGTATACTATATGGCAGTGTTTTTCAACCACTGTGCCGCGGCACACTAGTGTGCCGCGAGAGATCGTCAGGTGTGCCGTGGGAAATTATCCAATTTCACCTAATTGGTCTAAAAAAAAATTTTTAAAACATATTAATTATTATCTGCAAATAATATACCATTGTCGAGTGTCCGTGCTGCAGTAGTGAATAAAGGTGCGTGCACACCGAACGCGACGGAAGCGATGCCGTTGCCTTAAATCGTCCCTGATCGGTAGTTTGCACATAGTGGTGCTTTTTTGTCAGTCCATCATTTCATCGCTCCAGCGACGCGATCACTAGGGAACTGTGTGTGTGTGTGTGTGTGTGTGTGTGTGTGTGTGTGTGTGTGTGTGTGTGTGTGTGTGTGTGTGTGTGTGTGTGTGTGTGTGTGTGTGTGTGTGTGTGTGTGTGTGTGTGTGTGTGTGTGTGTGTGTGTGTGTGGCCCCGGTAACAGGGTAGAGACAGAGAGAGAGAGAGAGTGTTGATGACGTCTTTTTTTTTCCTTCTTGCTCCGCTTCTACGGTTAAATGATCAACTTAACGGAGATATTAAAGGATGACTTCACTCAGAATGTGTTTGATCAGTAGTTACTGTGGTTTTAAAGAAATTTACCGCTTTAATTTTGAACCTGATACTTTGAGGAAGTAGAACAGCCTCCGCTGCAGCCGTCAGCACTGAAGCGGGAGCGGGAGGGGGGGCTGCTGCCTCCGCTCTACAGACAGTGGAGGACGGGAGATATCGCTTCACGTCGCTTAAAAAGTTAAAATTTTTCAACTTTGATCATGCAAGTCGCGTCGCTGAGGGGGGGATAAATTGACGTTGCGTCATTTACATTGATTTTTAATGTAATCGCATCGCTTCAGTCCCTTTAAGACCACATTGTTGTTTCATTTGTTATGTTCAAGCTGTATTTTTGAAGTGGACATGATAAGTGCACTTTTTATTTGAAAGAAGAAATACAAATGATGATAAAGTCCTTTATTCTTTGTGTTTATTTGATTCCTATTCAAGACACTTTGATGAGAATGGCTATATTGTTAATATAGGCTACAGAGTATCATTTTTTAACATGTTTGGCTGGTGGTGTGCCTCGTGATTTTTTCAATGAAAAAAATGTGCCTTGGCTCAAAAAAGGTTGAAAAACACTGCTATATGGGGACATTTTTTAGGTATACACGATGGACAAAAATCAAACATCCCCTTTTCAAAATAAGAGCATCGCTTCTCATCTTTCATATTTATTAACTATTTAGCTCTTATTTTGAAATTAACAGGAAGTTTAGTCAGTAGCACAATGGAGAGTCTCTGAAAATCTCTGAAATGTGTCTACGTGTTTTATGAATCAAATGAGCACATGTTGATGTTCTACTTGGTCACTTTCTCACATCAAATGTTTTCAGAACTTTCAAAGTAAAAGTGGAGAATCAACAGAGATATTTAGCCTCAGTGTGAACAAGGTTTTTAACGCTGTAGGTTCCAAATGCATCTTGGGAAACTTGGAAGTATACTTCAGTGGGAACGCTCATCATCCTAATCATATTATAGTATATACTAGACAGTATATACTCATTGAGTTTATAGCGCTGACACGCTCTGGTGGCTTAAGTTAGTGAGTAAATCACGGATGTTGAAGACACACAAACCCTGAGAATAGGAGTTACTAAAGTTACTAAATGATCTAAAAATCAGGCTGAATGTTTCACTCCAATAGAAAACAATGGGATGTTTACAGACAGTGGGGCCATGTGACATCATCAATCATGTGATTTCAAGATGGAGGAAAACAGGCTCTAAAACTGTAAAGTAGTCCCATTTTTAAAAGGCAATAAAATGTATATGGTGCATAATAATGAGTTTTGTTAGACATAGATCTACTAATAAGGACATTTAGAGGATTTTAGGACTTACAGTATTTATAAAAACACGTGTTTCTCTCTAAAGGCAGAAAAACATGCTTGAGCTTCTGTAACAGTGAAGTAAAAACTGAGGGTGTAAGAAAAAATTATTTAGCGATATATCGCAATGTTTCACTGCACGATTATCGTATCGATCCTGAAAATGTTCGAATCGATTTTTTAAATCATGGTTTTTAACGTAAAAAACTTTAAATGTCGCTAACATATGCGCAGCACGTAAACTGGTCACGAGGTGTCAGTGACCTTGTTAAACTACCTCAATCCTCAATACACT
This sequence comes from Gouania willdenowi, assembly GCF_900634775.1. NCBI lineage: Eukaryota > Metazoa > Chordata > Actinopteri > Blenniiformes > Gobiesocidae > Gouania > Gouania willdenowi. The sequence goes on from NC_041047.1 coordinate 2,406,365, forward strand.
TTATTTTCATAAAACATACTGGCTACTTTTATACATATATGTGGTTACTTATTGTTAAGAATTTATCAGAATCTGAACTTTTTTGAAAAATGTATATTGACCCTTTGATAAACATACCACTTGATTTTTATGTTGGTTGTTGAATTAAAGTTAGTTACTATTTAGTTGTTCTCACAAGGTTAAAAAAAGAAATAAATTGTATTTCATATCATATTACTTATGAGATATATCGTATCGTGACATGCAAAGCGTAAATTGAATCGTATTGCCAGATTCATGTATGTACACCCCTAGTGAAAACATTGGGACCTGATTGATAAATGGAGACTTTGGTTTGATTTAATAAGTGTATAATGTTGGATCTAAAGATGGAAGCACCACTGGGTGCTATAGAATAATTAGCGCGTCCTGTTAGGTTTCTGATTTATTCAGACAGGCTGACACATGGTCCGCTCCCTCTGGATACCACAAAAACATTTACCTCCTTAACTGGCAGACCAGTCCCATCATTTCAGGATCAAGTTTCAGCGCTCGATAGTATTGATTACACATTTCAACACATGTTGCTGCACACACGCCGCGCCACTGGTGGTGGCGGCACACACGCACGCACACGCATACGCACGCACACATGGCCCTCGCTGCATTAAGAACCAAGGAAGGAGGTTTTCTAAGAGCTCCAGCGCAGGTTGAACTCCACCAGGCTAAAAGGTTTAATTATGGCCAGTTGACAGTTTGATGAGGGCGAGGCTTGGAGTTCCTCTAGCTGGCATGCTTTTGGCAGCGTGCTCACATGTTTGGCTTGTGTAGCTCGCTCAGGTCCTCAGAGGTTCATCAAAATGCCAAATGTTACTGTGCACCATGATGGAGAGCTATTCTGAGGCTGCGCTGCACAGGACACCAGCTTACAGTGTGTGTGTGTGTGTGTGTGTGTGTGTGTGTGTGTGTGTGTGTGTGTGTGTGTGTGTGTGTGTGTGTGTGTGTGTGTGTGTGTGTGTGTGTGTTTGGATGAATGCTCGCACTGCTCAAGTGCTACAAAAAGAATGCAAAAATACAACAAATGGAAAGAAAAAAAAATGCAAAATACCAACACATTTTCCATAAACACACAAAATGAGTTCATGAAAACATACAAATTTAGAGAAAAATGCACAAAAGACAAATTAAATAATCAAAATTATCCCAAAAACACAAAACAACAGAAAACTAAACACAAAACAATACAAATATTGGGAAGAAAAATTCACAAAACGACAACAAACATACACAAATTGTGAAATAATACACATAGGAAACCCATACAATACACACACATCCCCATATGAACAAATATAGTTTAGTTTTTAGTAGTTGACAAAAATAACAATGTATTTAGATTTTGTTTTGTTCAACTGATTTTTTCACATAAAATATTATGACAAAAACTTTTAGTCAACAAAGTTAACAGTTCCTGTGTTAATGACCGATCGGAGCGTTCACACAGTTCAACAACAAAGTGTTTGTGTGTTTCTATTTCTGTTGTGTGCTGTTGTGGAGTCACATAGTGTGTTTTTGTCATTTTGTGTGTTTTGAGTGTTATTTTGTGCATTTTTTCTCTCATGTCATGTGTTTTTGTATTGATGCTGTCATTGTGCCTGTTTTCTGTCATTTTTTTGTTGTTCTGTTGGTCTTTTTTGTAAATATTTTTGTTCATCGCTCTCCAACTGTAGCCGATGTGTGTGTGTGCTCGGCCTGCCTGTGTGCTCGGCCTGCGTGTGTGGGGCAGCACGTGTGTGTGCGTGTGTGTCTGTGTGTGTGACAAATGGTGACAGATATAAAGAAAGAGGAGGACAGGAAGCTGGAGACAGAGAGTGAAGACGACGCTCCACCTGTTTGACACAGAGAGCCTGAGAAAGTGCAGAGGAATGAGCAGCATGCGTGTGCGTGCGTGTGCGTGTGGAGGAGAATGGCATTTAGTGAACGGTATGCAGAAAAGCAGCTGATGAGGAGGATCACGCACACAAACACACACAAACACACGGAGACACAAACAAACTATTAAAATCATTCGATCAACAGAAAGACGCTGCCAGCGTGTGTGTGTGTGTGTGTGTGTGTGTGTGTGTGTGTGTGTGTGTGTGTGTTTGGACTCATGTGAAGAAAATGTGGGAGAAACCAGAGCCAGTGTGAACCAGACACTGATGCAAATAAACAAACAAAAATAAACAAAGGTATTTGATGTGCGGATGAGGTCAAGGGGGCGGAGCCTCACGTTAGCGCTGAGCATGTTATATTTGCTCCACACGGTGCAAAACATGCACTTGTTTGGTGTGAGTGGAGCAAACACAAACATCACACACACACACTAGAACGAGAGCCATTAAAACGACCAACAGAGGGCGCTACAGAACCACATGGTGCATTCAGGCACCGCTGGGACACATCAAGCTTTTCAGGAAACCTCCTCATGTTGCATCCCGAAATAAAGCAAAATGATGAATCAGATTTTTTTTAAAGAGTTTATCTATAAAGCATATTTAAATCCTGCTTAAGCTGATTAAACTGAAATAAAAAATCTCACGCACAAACACAAACACCGGTGCACACACACACAATAACACTCGTGGTGCGCGCACACACAAACTCTCTGCGTGCGCACACACACAAAAACTCGTAGTGCGCGCACAAACTCTCTGCGTGCGAACACGCACAAACACTCATGGTGTGCGTACACAAGAACTTGTGGTGCACACATGCAAACACTGCAAGCGCACACACACAAACACTCGTGGCGCACACACACACAGATCTGCAGATGAACAAACGTCTCTGCGTCATGGTCAGTGACTAATCGCACGACGCAACAAATCAATAATGAAATTTGTTGCCAACGCTTTTAATAATCGATTTTTGTCAATTTGATGTTGCAGCCTGATTCTGTTGATGCCTGTTGTCCACAGAAAAGACTCAGCAGGGTTCTCGCTAGGGGCCCCCTACGCTCTGTGTTGTTGTTTTTTTCTTTTTTAAGTGGTACAGTCGTAATAATTGTTGCACACTTGGACACTAAAGGGAATTCCAGGCGTGCATGGGTTGTTTTAACTCTTTTTAATCTGAATAATCCAGAAATATTTAGTTATTTACCTGCCCAGGAAATGCAGATATACATTTTCTATTCAGTAACTCTGGTGCACAATGTCCCTGTTAAGTAAACAAATAAAAACACAAACAATAAAAAACAGCAGCACTGTCTATTTAATACAGGCCATTTATTCAGATGCTCCCGTCACTTAGCTGCCCCTGATGTTGCCTGTGTGCATCCTCCACTTGGAAACCGTCAATAATTCTAATATAAACAGTGTAGCTTCATAATCTAAAAAAAAACCAATCAACTAAATAAAACAATAGAAAAATATGAAATTAAACTCATACATGCAAGCCACGTAATCTCCTACACTGAGCCAGTATAACAGCTGATCAGGTGTTCCCTGGGAGCTTTGGAATTACAAACAATAATTATTTTATAATAACTCCTTAGTTACAGCAGTTGTGCACCGTTAATTAGTTTTAATAAGTGACTACACGCACACACACACACGCACGCGCACACACACACGCACGAACGCACGCGCACACACACACACGGAGCAGTATATCACTATGATTTATGGGGAAATAAATGGGATCAGTGTGGGTACAGTAACAGAATCGTAGCACCCCCCGTGGTAGGGTCAGGGTGTGTGTGTGTGTGTGTGTGTGTGTGTGTGTGTGTGTGTGTGTGTGTGTGTGTTGCAGTGGTAATGGGCTCCGCTGTGTTAGTTGGGGGGGGGGCATGTTGGTAAACTGATGCCGAGGGAGCAAAGGTGGCAACGCAATAACTGTAAGAGAACTAGAACACACACACAACTCTGTGTGTGCATGCGTGTGTGTGTGTGTGTGTGTGTGTGTGTGTGTGTGTGTGTGTGTGTGTGTGTGTGTGTGTGTGTGTGTGTGTGTGTGTGTGTGTGTGTGTGACCGTATAAGGACTAACAGACACACTAATATAGACTGAACACAGTTGTCAGTCTTGTGAACACACACATGCTCACATACAGGATGTAATTCTGTTTTTGGTTAATTTTGTGTTGTTCTGTTGTAAATAATTGTGAGTATTTTTCTTGCTGTTTTATCCTTTTGTGTGTATTTCTGTAATAACATGTTTTTTTAGTGATTTGTATATTTCTGTTGTCATTTAGATAAGTTCTCTGATTTTTGTGTTTTTAGTCATCTTGGCTGTTTTTGGTTACTTTTGTGTAGTTCTGTAATTTTGTACTATTCTTTTGAGTTATTTGTGTATTTTTGTTGCCATTTTATACATTTCTCAGTTACCTTTGTGTTTTTTTAGTTGTCTTAGTTGCGTACTTATGTTGTCATTTGGTGTATATTTGTTGTTTTATATGTTTCTGATGTTTGTTTTAAATCTTTGTGTGTATATTTCTGTAATTGTACATGTTTTATTCTTGTTATTTTGAGCGTTTACAGTATGCTGTAGTCTAATATGACACGTGGCTGTGAAGCAGCTGTTTAAAAACACAGTGTGGGGTGATGAACGGCACTTTTCAGGGCGACGTGAACTCAGAATGTGTGATTAACTCTGGTGACTTTATGGTAAAGTCCCTCAGTGTGTGAGTGGAGTTTAAAAAGTGAAAGTTATGAAGTGATGTCTGAGACCAGAGAGTGTAGTAGTAGTGGTGAGATAGAGCGAAAGAGCCTGAAGGAGCTCAGCTCAGCACTCTACTCTCTGCTGGGTCCACTCCTGACATTTATCTGCTTTATTAGATTATCTCACACACACACACACACACACACACACACACACACACACACACACACACACACACACACACACACACACACACACACACACACACACACAGACACACACACACACACACACACACACACACACACACACACACACACACACCTTTCGATTCATTACAGTCCTAACTGCTTACTTGGGTTTATGCCCTCTTTAAATTAAAGCCCAGATAAGGCGGCGGCGGCTCAGGAGTCGGCCTGAAAGCAGCCATTGAGGAAGAAATTAAGCAACACTGTTTGTGTGTGTGTGTGTGTGTGTGTGTCTGTGTGTGTGTGTGTGTGTGTGTGTGTGTGTGTGTGTGTGTGTGTGTGTGTGTGTGTGTGTGTGTGTGCGTGTGTGTGTGTGTGTGTGGTCGTAAGGTTGGGCTTTAACGGGCTCATCTATAGGGACTCTGCTTCCCATCATTAGTAATTCAATTTGCTCTTTATTAGCGGCTGTTATCAGGGGCACAGACGGCCCAGAGACGCTTCCCTCACTCCATCTTCCTCCTCCTCCTCATCCTCACTCACGCCGGATCAACGACTCTGACTCTGAGATCTCGTCTTTAATTAGCCCACAAAGGGGGCGGAGCCAGAGGAATAGAGCCATGTGCCCACTAAAACAGGATCTTCGTGTGTTTCATTCCAGCGGTTCTCAACCTTGGGGTCGCAAGACACTGTTTGCAGGTCGCCAGATGCCTTCAAGAAACTAAAAATATATTTTTTAACAATTTGAGCCCATTTTTGCTTATTTTTACCCTTTTTCTGCACCAAACTCACCATATTTTAACCTGTTTTTTGTTCCTTTCAATGCATTTTTGCTACATTACTCCTACTTTTACATCACATTTCAATACAATTTCTGCTGGTCAATTTTTGCGTAGTTCTGTCGTAATTTTGTGTATTTTTTGTCAATTTTTTGTTTTTGATCATCTTTTTGTAAATTTCTCTGTTATTTTTGTGGATTTTTTCTGTTTTTGGTCAATTTTGTGTGGTTCTGTTGTCATTCTGTGTATTTTTTGTTTTTCTTGCCATATTTTTGCACCTTTTAATGCATTTTTGCAACATTACTCCCATTTCTGACACTTTTAAATCACATTTCAAGACATGTTCAGCACTTATAAACCCTTTTCCACCTAATGTCACAAACTGTATGTTGACCCATTATTGTCACTTTTCATCATATTTCATGCTTATTTTTGCCAATTTAACCACATTCATGATTTGCCTTGCCTAATATTGGCCAGTTATCACTTTTTCTGTCTGTTTTTGTCCACTCTAATTTGCAAATTTTAACCAATTTCTGTGGTTTTTAAAATCCCATTTCACCACCTTTTTCTATGTTTTTTTTTACTTAGTAGATTTTTACAACCTTATTCCAAAATCTAACATTTAAAACCTTTAAGTGTTTAATCTTCAACAGATTTACCACATACTCTTTACCATAAATATCTTTGTTTGGTATTTTTTGTTTCTTATTTAACCCTGTTATCATCGTTGGGGTCATTTTGACCCCATTCAATGATTATCATTCAAAAAATAATAGATTTGCTTCATATTTCATGACTTTTCCTCATTTTTAAGCATAAAATCATCATGTTCATTTGTTTCTGTGGTCGTTTTGTACCTGAAGTCTGTTTTTCTATTTATTTGTTCAGTGGCTTTATGTGTTTTTGTGTCTGGAGTTTGTTTGTGATAAATGCTGAGAAAAATAAGGGCTTAGTGTTTTAGTGTTTTTATTGTTGTTGTTATAATGAGTTAATGAGTCAGTAGCCAATCACAAGCTGTGCCTGCAGTTTGAGGGTTGACATAAAACATGTCGTATTCAGCACACACGTTACTCTGTGTGTGTGTGTGTGTGTGTGTGTGTGTGTGTGTGTGTGTGTGTGTGTGTGTGTGTGTGTGTGTGTGTGTGTGTGTGTGTGTGTGTGAGACGCAGCTTAAATCGTGAGTCGCTGTGGATGTAAATATAATAATAATAATATATGTTTTTAAATATGGTGTAAATGTGATAGAGAAGATTGTCCAGGTGCTGCGTTACAGTGTGATGGCTCCTCCTCTAATGTCTGAGTGCACAGATTACGCAGAGGAGGGCGTTGGAGAGGCTGTAAAAACAATGATTGCTTTCAATCAGGTCGACCCAATATTCTACAGTTCGTTAAAACAATCCAATTTGCAAAAGGATAATTATGCATTAGCTGCTTTTTATCACGTAAAGGGAGAGTTGTGCCGGGGCTCGATAGCAGCGGCGTCGCCCGCCTCCACCTCTGCAAATTACCCACTATCGCCACTTGTTCCCCATCACGGCTGAATTGGGCAATCAATTAACCTTCTCCATCCCCTCATCCCACCACCACCCCCACCCCCTCCTCTGTCAGCTGCTGCCCTCTGTTGGACACAGATGGAATGACAACTTAGTCCAGAGACAAAAACAACAAAAACACTCCAAACATCACAACCCTCCAGAATTACACAAGAAAAAAAAATCATTACATTTTCTATTCCCTCACATGAAAAGATGACATAAATATGATGACATCAAAAGGAATAAGAAACGGCCGCTGCACACACGACAAAAGCAAAATACCACCGAAAAACAACCAAGGACAAAAAAATAAGACCAAAAACACACCAAACATCAACAAAAATGAAACAAAAATAAATCATCTTCTAAAATAACACAGAAAGATAAGATTTTAGTAAAACACAGAGATTAGAAATGAAGTTTATTCACAGATAGTCTAAAAAAACACCACAAATTAGCACATACACGTACACATGCACATGCATTTATTGTTGCTGTCATTTTGGGTGTCTTTGCGTGTACTATTTGGTGTTATTTCTGTTTTTCTGTTAATTTTGTGTGTTTTTCTATTATTTTTGGCAGTCGTTTTGTGTGTTTGAGTAATTGTGTGTATCTGTGTTGTTATTTTGTTGTTCTGTATATTTTATTGTAATTTTTTATGATTTTTGGAGAAAGTTTGTAGATTTCTTGTGGTTTTCTTTTGTATATTTTGCTGTATATTTTGTATGTTATTTGCAATCATTTTGTGATTTTTGTTGTTCTTTTGTAGATTTCATTGTCATTTTTATGAGGGCTTTTTTTTAGTCCTTTTGTGTATTTTTGAGGAAATATATGCGTTTTTGTGCCAGTCATCCATAAAATGAGGGCGTTTGGAGGGAATATGAAACAACCGCTTCACAGAATAACAACAAGAAACTCAAAAAACAACAAAAATACACAAGCATAACACACACGACAGAATCAAAATAACGACCAAACGAGACCAACAACACACCAAACACAAATAAAACCACATCCTCCAAAATGACACAGAAAACAACAATTTAATAAAACTGAGAAAGCTGTGGATAAAAAGTGCTTATAATTCTGTTATAACAAAATGAAGGCACTGCATAGACAGTCCAAATGTCACTGTCATTTTGTGTTATTTTTTGATATTTCTATGTGTTTATCTGTTATTTTGGCAGTCGTTTTGTGTGTTTGAGTAATTGTGTGCATCTGTGTTGTCATTTTATGCAATTTTGTTGTTCTTTTGTGTATTTTATTGTAATTTTGTATGTTTTTTGGAGACAATTTGTAGATTTCTGTTATTCTTATATTTATCCTTTATTTTGTTGTTCTTTCATGGATTTCATAATTAGTTTGGTTTTTTTAGTCCATTTGTATATATTTTGAGTAATTTTGTGTGTTTATTTTGTGTGCCAGTTGTCCATCCAGTGTGTGTGTGTGTGTGTGTGTGTGTGTCTTACTGCTCCTGCTAGAGGAAGGTGAAAGTCTCCGTAGTTTGTGTTTTCCAAATGAAACCAGTTCTCTGCTGGTCGTCCTCCTGATCACACTGAACGTTCGTAGCTTCACTGGAGTCTGAGCGTTTCCTCTCTCTGATGAGACGCCACCGCTGTGACACACACACACACACACACACACACACACACACACACACACACACACACGTACGTACGTTACAACATCTGATCGAGTCCTGCTGTGTGTGTTTTTAAGCACGGAGCAAACCAATTGTACACGTTTTTAAAGAGGAAGTGTCTTTATTTCTATCATTTAAACAGGAAAAGCAACGTTTTTAGGCTTTTTTTTTATGAAAACATTTATTTTAGCTCAGAGATGGTAAACCTTTATCATGTTTCAATACAAGAGACAACAATGTTTTTGTGTAGTTTTGATGTCATTTTGTCTATATTTGTTGTCGTTTTCTACGTCTGGAGTCATTTTTTTGCATTTGTCTGTATCTTTGTATCTATTTTTGTTGTTTTTTGTATTTTGTCAGAAATTGTCTTGTGTTTTGTTTTGAAGGCCACCACTTACCACAAATGTCTGGTTTTTTTCCTTTATTTAAATCAGTTTTAATGACTAAATGTCACTCTTTTTTGGAGCACAAATATGACTAAATATCAACTCTTTACATTTTGTGTTATTGTTGTTTTTCTTCGGCTTATCTTATCTCACAAACAGAACAAGATTTAATTTTAAAACAGAAAAACGCTGCTTGTCTGGTTTTGGATGTTTCTGTAATTTTGTTTAGGTTTTGTCAGTAAAACAAAATAACCATTGTTTATTTGTTCTTTTGATTTGGTTTTAAAACAGAATAACCAAAGAACAAACAGTACACAGGTTATGGCCCTGACATCTGTGCTGTTTTTCTCAGTGTCTCTCTATTCTAACATGCTGCTGCCCCCTAGTGGCCCCTAGTTGTCCCTGTAAGAAGCCCTGACTGCAGCCTGCAGACGCTCAACATTCAATAAACCAATCGCGTCAGACTAACTCCAACCCTAATAAAAACCCATATCTATTTTCAATGTAACATATAAAATTATTTATATGGAATCATTTATTTATTTTGAGGTTGATTATTTTTAACTGTATAAGAATCACAGCACAATAGCATCCACCCCAAACTGCAGACTGCAGTCAGGGGTACTTCGTCCCTGCTGCACCCTAGTGCCCCCTGGTGGTCGGTGCTGTACCTGCTGCTGGAGCGTCTGATGATCTTCATCCTGCTGCGTAGCTTGAAGGCTCCAGGAGAGGAGGCGTTCTGTTGTGGAGAGGCTGAGGAGGAGGAGGAGGAGGGGCCTACAGGCCCCGCCCTCCAACGGTATGAAGATTTACGCCGAGCCGCCGTTGTCGCCCCCGGTGATGCCGCTGAGGAGGCGTGGCCTGCCTTCCAACGGTAGCGAGACCCTGGAGAAGCCTTCTTAGCTCCTGCTTTGATCCTCCTGGCGTCTCCTCGCTCTGATGAAGATGAACTCACCCAGCTGTACTTGGAGGTTTTAGACGCTGACCCTCCCGGGCGACCACTACGAATCGACTTCTTTGGAGTTTTTCTATTTACAGGGGTGGAGGTGGAGGCGGGGCTTCCATAGGCAGAGGCTGAGGGTGGAGGAACACGTGGAGGTCTCTGTGTGGTGGTGGTGGAGGAGGAAGAGGAGGAGGAGGAAGAGGAGGAGCTCTTTACCCACGTGAACTGGGACTTTTGTGGCAAAGCTCCGTCCACTGACTTCAGAGCAGACTCTATGTTTGGAGGCCGGAGCACGTGTGTCCCCTGAGCTGGAGTCTTTGAACCTGGAGCTTTCTGAGCTCCTCCTCCTCCTGCTGTGGGACTCTTTGTGGCTGGAGCCGCAGCTTTAGAACCGTGGCCTTTAGATCCATGGACGCTCGGGCCTGCACCATCAGCCCTTCTGTTCCTCAGAGAGAAGGTTTTCCTCCAGCTGCCGCAGCTTGGATCAGAAGATCCTCCTCCTTCTGGAGCCTGGGGAAGCCTCGGCTCCGCCCCCGTACGAGGCCTGTTGCCATGGATACTCTTATGTTGATTGATCAGATCTGAGGTCAGAGAAGAAGGAGATCAACGTTTAAATTTCCAGTGAAATTTAATTAGAGCTGTGGTTCTCAACTTTTTCAAAATAAAAGTCCTCGAGACCAGGGACCCCCACTGTAGCTGAAGGTGGTTGAACACAGACATGAACATTGAAGAACAGTCATGCGGAGACAGGACCATCTATAAGGGGAATAAAGGGGAGAGATTTTTGGGGTCCATCCATAAAGTCAGTAAAATGATGGTCTATTGTTCTATGAATCTGTGATAACCACATTTATTTATTCATCTGAATAATATCCACTGTTATCCAAGAACGTTTATTATTATTATAGTCATCTTAAAGATGGAAATCCTGGTTTTAATCACTAATAAAATGGGTTCAAAGTGACAAAAAATAGTAAAAAAAAAAAAAAAAAAAGGGTTCAAAGTGTCAATATTGGCATAAAAATGGCAAAAACGGTGGACAGAGAAATACACAAAATGACTCCAGAAACATACAATAGCAAATAAATAAGAATAAGAATAATAATATACAAACAAACACAAATATGTACACAGAAATACTCAAAAAAAATAAACAACACAACGACAGAGAAAAGAACAAAAATACACATAAAAATCAACTACACTTAAAAAGACACAAAAACATACAATTGACCACAAACTACACAATACAACCAGAAAAATATACACAAAAATGCTTTGTTTTTTCTTGTAATAAGGCTTCGATTGTTCTTTATTCTTAATGAATGTTGATAATGTGACCTTATGATTAGATAAAATCACATTTTCGTGATAAAAGTTGTCCATGTCTGCTGTAACACTTACACTATGTTTTGTTTTAACGTCTGTTTCTGAGGTTAACATTCATCTTTTTTAAGCTAACCAACTGACATTATTGTATTTATAACGTTGCTACATTGTGTTTCTAAGCATTATATGAAGTTTAAACTCTAACTGTGAGTCGCACGGTGTCATTTTTGGCGAACGTCAAAAGCCACAGATTTAGAGCTAACGGAGCTAACGAGGCTAAGCTCACGGTTCCCTACGTATGTTTAAAAAACAACTGTTAGTGAAAAGTTACAATGAAACGTGTGTTCACGGTGAGAAACACTGACTTTGAAGGAGTTCAATCTGCCTCTTCAGCGCCTCTCTCTCCTCCATGTTTACAACAGTTAAAGTCGACTCCTAGTGACGTCAGTGCGACGCGGGCTGATTACCTCACACATTTTTAAATCATCTTTTCCCTTGTTTTTACCTTACAGGCTGAATTTATACGAATAAACTTACCTTTTCTATATAGTTTTCAAGAGACATAATAATCACTTATCTTTAAATTTAAGACCATTTTGAATATTTATGGCAACATAAATAAAATCTATAAAATGTCAATTTATCCACAAAACCTATTTATACATAAATGAAAAGAGAATTTTAATTTTGTATTTTATTTCGACAGTCTTCAGAAAAACAAAAAACAGCAACAAACACTCAAAAAATAATTAGGAAACTAATATTACTAACCCTAACTATATTCTATTATATATTTATTGTTATATTTTTAATATAATTATTATATAATATAAACTTTCATATATACAGTTTATACATGTACATCAAACATATAGGCATATACGTACACTCATACATATCTAATTATCTAGAATTTAGAATGCACTTTTACTTCATGTTATTGTTCCCACACTTTTCATTATTTCAGTTAAATACTTATCAACAGTTATAACAGTGTAACTAGCCTTATTATCTGCTTCCTTGCTGTAATATTCTGTATTATCTAATTTTCAAACTGCTCCATATTTTCACGTATTGGTATTAAAGTTAAAGGTGGTACATTTAAGTACACGTTGAGTACTTTTTGTGTAATAGATTTGCATTAAAACAGATATTTTCTATGTTTTAAAAAAGAAAAATCAATAAAACTGTTCTTTTGTGCTTTTATTTTGAAGGCCTTAGAAATATGTGCTTGGAAATATACTATATTTGTTATCTAATATTGCAAATACTTTTCAATCTTTCCCACTCTAATATATGATAAATGCTCCATAATTTCACAATAAACATTTATAAAGTGATAATCTATGGAGGACCAAACCTGCCAAAATTAAAAATAAAAACAATATTTAATTTTTGAAGAATATTTTAACTTTTTTGTTGCAATTATTTATTTATTTAATGATGCATTTATATTTAAATTTTTGTATTTTTCCCCCCTGATTTTATTTATTTGTATTTAATTTTCCATTTTCAGACATATTTATTAATTTAATTGTAATTTTTTGCCAGGTTGGTCTTCTGTAATCATCCTCCATGTAGAACTGAAATTCTAGTAGTGACGCCTGTCAGACAACACTGAGGGATTACTGTGAGTCAGTACAGACAGGTTGACGGGTTGAAAATCGTCTGTTTACATAATTCATTGAAATCGTTAGTAAAGTTATTGACAGAAGAAAATCAGGAAAAGCTGACGCTGGTGTTAAAGGTGAATTATTAATCAGTCATTTTCACTCAAACAGGCAGAAAAAACACAAACAACGAGTTGGAATGAAGTGAAAGTGAAAGTCAAAGATTAAAAGAAGGAAGTAAAACTACACAAAGTCCAAATCTGAGTCAAAGGAAGTCGCTTTAACAAAGTAAGTCTGCTTTAAAGTTTACATTTTGAATTATTGGCGGTCAGAGCTGGTTTTAATGTTTGCTTTCATTGGGGGTCATTATGTACACAGACGGGGGCCCGGGGGCCACAGGCGCCCCCCTAAACAAACACTCAAAATAACTCCCAAAATACAGAAATATTCTATGAATCTGTGATAATCTCATTTAATTATTCATCTGAATAATATCCACTGTTATCCAGAAAGTTTATAGCATTATTTACTCCACTGTATATAGTCATCTTGAATATATAAATACTTGTTTTAATCAGAAATAATAATTAAAAAAAAGGGTCAAATTTGGAACAGTTACTGGTAAATAATGTGGTTAAATTGGCAAAAAATAATCATGAAATATCGTGAAAAGAGGTTAAAAGTCACAATAATGGATCAATATATGTGACATTATGTAAAAGTGGTGGAAATGGTTTGTAAGTGCTGAACATGTCTTGAAAGTGAAAGAAAATGTGCAGAAAAAGAATTGAAATGTGATGTAGAAGAAAAATACATTAAAAGAAGCAAAAATATGGAAAGAAAAAGTGATGAAAACAGGTTAAAATATGGAACCTTTGGTGTAGTTGCAGAAAAAGGGTAAAAATAAGCAAAAATGGGCTCAAATTGTTAAAAAAAAAATTCTTAGTTTCTTGAAGGTATCTGGCGACCTCAAATGGGGTCCTGACCCCAAGGTTGAAAACACCTGACCTAAAGGACAATGAAAACACACAAAAGGACAACAAAGTAGGCAAAATGACTCAAAAAAAAAAAAAATTAAAACAAAAACATATGAACTGAAAATTGGAGGCACTACTCTAATGAAAATGTGTGTCTTTGTCCAAAAAAATGTAATCTTGATCAGTGGGTAATTTAGGAGCAAATTAGCATGAAGGGGCGGGGTTATAGACACAGACTGGGCTGAATCACGAACATTTGAATTTACTTTGATTATTAAACTATAAAAAACTGGATAAAACTTTAATCTGTAGATTATTATAACTCTGAATATAGGCTCATTTGTATGTTTTGGGAAAATATCACACATTTACACACAATTATTGTTAGTAAACGGGTGGACAAAGCAATGGAGATATTAATTACTGCACAAAATCTGACGTAATATGAGGCCATATGAATGGAAATCTCTATTTGACACAAAATAAACTATCACATACATGTTTTGGGACAATGTCGCATATATTTTACACTGTAAAACTTGAGGCCTAGTGTTAGGTTAGGGTTTATGCTGACTCACAGGGTTTATGCTGACATATGGGTACTGACTCCTTGGAATTATGCTAACTCATGGGGGTTAATGCTGACTTGCGGGCACTGACTCACGGCAGTGATTCTGACTCGTGGGGTTATGCTGACACACAGGGGTTATACTGACTCCGAGGGGCCAACGTAGAGCATCCTCCAATCCATCTAGTTTCACTTGCTCTCCCTTTGCTCTCTTTGTGTTTCTCTACAGTTTACTGTTTACCCTCCAACATGGCATCCTCAGACTATCTGTACTTCATTGTCACCACAGAGCCAGAGTATCACAGACAAATTAAACCTGGGTGTTTGTGTTACATCCGGAAAAACGTGTACGACCTCAGAGAACGTTCCCCTCCCCAGAAGGTGTCAGTCTATTTTATGAATTCTAATTCGTCTCTGAAACTGGAAATGAGTGTCTTGAATCATCTGAGTACTGAAGAAGCTGCACTTCTGCATGCGTTGCCTCAAGACAAGGAGAGACTGGAATGGTTTAAAGAAAAAGAAGCTCTTAGAGTGGCTCTGGGAATCACTGTGGGAGCGTTGGTGACTGTGGAGCAGGACGGGAAGGAGCTCCGAGGTGTCGTCCGCTACATTGGACCAGTGAAAAAGGATTTTCCTTTACATGAAACCGTCTTTGGAATCGAACTCGAGGTGAGACCTAGAGAAGAGTTTGAACTGTACATTTCTCCATCAGCACTGCAAAGACATGTCCTTTACCGCTCGAATTGATCAACAAATACTGCGTCTGCACAGCTTGATCTTCATCTTAAATGGTACCTGGAAATGTAGAGAACAAAAATTGTGTTTAATGTGTTCCCAATGAACAAAATATGTGCACCTTAAAAAAAAACATTTTTAGAATGATTTTTTACCTTGGGGCATAAACTATGGAGCTGCCATTTTGGACAGGACATTGATTCCTGTTAGCTGTTGCTAGGCAACAGTGTTCCGTTGGTGTACAGTTTCTGAACAGTGGTGGAGTGTAAAGCCTATGGTTGCTATAACATAAGGGTGTGTGATCTGACGATATTAAATCGTGAAGGATTTAAACATGATGATGATCTGCTAAATCAGGAGATCGTAGAACCATCTGTAGCGCACAATTGAATTGCCTGTACAATATGTCTGTGTGCTCATACGCAGCACATCCAATGGGTTTTTTCTTTGCCAAATCACACCATTTGTTAGTCAGGCTCATGTTAGTACTACAGACACACACAGAAGAATTATTAAGCACTCAAACATAGCGAAAGTACGCTCTGCTCACACTTCCTCCCAGTGCACGGACACACAGTTTGTGCTGCTTCCTTTGTGCAGATGTCCGTCTGTTCGCTGTTAAACTTCATCAGTTCTGAGTGTTGGAAGCGCTGCAGGTATTTTGTAACAAACTGTCATTCAGCAGCAGCAGAGCGCTAAGCATCTGTGCAGCACAGGGCTGTTTACGCACTTTCTTAAAGGGACAGTGCCCTCAATGTGGTTTAGCAACACTTCAGAATTCAATCACACATTTCAATTTCAAAAGTCAAAAGTGGCACAAATTGTTGATATTGTGCTGCTAGTGATTAATAAAAGGGTGTTTGTGGCATTTTAACTCTATGACCTATTATTGTTTTTCTTGTAAAACCATTTTTAAGAAAATAAAGTTAAATGGAGTTTATATCACCTATTGCCATTTTGAGGAAAAATATTGAGATATGAATATTGGTCCATATCACCCAGGCCTAATGTAACCAAAGCAGCAACATTGTATCTTGTAAAGGATCTGGTGTGATTTCAGTGTAACTCTTCCAGGAAAAGGATATGTAAAGGATATGATTGTCCAAACTGTGGGAAATGAGGGTTTCAAAAGACTGATTGAAGTAGGATTTTATTAACATGAGTGTGTTACCTCAAAAAATCACTCGACTAATCTACTGCCTTGTTATGTAGCAAGTGATGCTAATGCTACACCACTTTAGTTAAACAAAGTAAAAAAGACTGTGTGAGTAAAAGAACATGTCAGCCTTTCTGTTTGAAGTTAATTGTACTTGGAACCAGTTTGATGAATTGCTTCCATAATTTTTTTTAAATGTTTGAAAATTACCTTGACTTAAATGGTCTTGTATCCATTTTTTTTCCATTCAGGTTGTTTTATTGGTAAATAACTTTAAAATAGTCTAAATGATCTGAATGAAAAAAAAAATTGTGATAAAAAGGAGATTGTGATTTTCCAAAAAAAAAAAAAATGGTGATATAAATTTTTGTCCATATCGCCCGCCCTATAACAAGAGAAAAACCTCACAGTAACATTTGTTTAGCGTCTCTGAGCCAAATGACGACACTAAGTCAGAGTTATCAAGACGTTGGCTCCATGATATCGGTACGGGATACGCACTTAAACCTTTACGTTCACACCACATTGTGTGGTATGCTATGAGGAGAGGGACCTGTGGGCTAAGCTAATGGGCTAAGCTAATAGACACAAAGCCAAAGTCAGGTGCTGATACTCAGAGGTAGTGGAGCATCATCCAATCAATGAACAGGTATATTTTCAGACAGCTTTCGTCACAGTTTCTAACCTCATTTTGCCCTTCCCACACCTAACTACTCAGCCATGGCTCCTTTCTGCTGCTAACAACAGCTCTATCCGTTCTCAAAAATATTTTTTTCTATAGTTCTGTGTTAGTTGTCAAGAAAATATAAAACCAAGTACTTTTAATTTGTTGTACTTTAAAACGTCCACTTTATAGTCTGAATGTCCTCTAAAGGAATGTACCTTAATTGCCCAAAATAAGTTTTTCCCTCAACCTCTGGAACAATGTCTAAAAAGAAAGCTAAAACATCTGTTTGCCCTGTCAAAGTGTTTCTGTTGTTTTCCAGGGAGAGGACCGAGGGAAGGGAAACACTGACGGCTCCTATGAATACAAAAAACTCTTCACCTGTAAGAAGAACTGCGCCGTCTTTGTCCCGTTCACCAGGGTGAAGCCGGCGGCGCGACCACAGGCTCCGTCTGCGTCTGATCCCTCCACACAGCGACAAGCGGACAGGCCCCAGCTGGGAGAGCGAATCACCTACTTCACCGACAACTGCCTGCACGGAATGGTCCTGGACGTGAAGGATGAAGGCGGACAAGTGTGGGTCCAGATCTCCACGGTAAACATGGTTATAGGGATTAATAGGTGTTAACAACCACCCCACACCCCCACAGGATGGTTGGGGGAGGGCCATAAGTATGGATGCACCGAATATTCGGCCGCCGAATGTATTCGTCCGAATATTGCAAAAAAAACAACATTCCGCCTTCGCTTTAGTGAGTCAAAAACAAGACCGAATAGTAGCGTGTGACACAATGACGCAATCAAACAATGTGCAGTGATTTAAGTCTGTGTGTGTTGCAGCAGGAGCACAGCAGCAGCAGCTCCTCCTTTCTGCACAAAAACTTAGCCAGACTCTCTCCTTACCACTTACCACTCTCCGTCGTTCCTTGTCTGTCACCGCGGAAAAGTTAAAAATCGTCCAATTCCACAACTGAGTCCGTTGTTAGCGCTGTGAGCCACGAATCCGTAAACATCCTCATCGTTTCCTCCTTACGCTACACCGGCTGTCACTGCATAGACTAGTGTAGCATTAGCATGGAGTGCTAACAGCTGATGTGTGTAAACAATGGGTCCATGGCTCCAAGCAGTGACTCCCATGATCGGTAGCTGAAAAAGTAGTGCAGTTTGTATTTCCATATATGGCAATAAAGTATAATATAAATTCTATATTAAACAGCAGTGTTGTTTTAGCTGTTAGATAGCTGGAGAGGGAGGAGCTTACATTCTAGGAGGTGTGTTAGGTGACGCCACCTGCCAACGTGGGCAAAATCCAACTCGCACGTTTGGAGCTGACTTTGTTTTTACAAGATGTGAAATAACAAGGGAGGGAATAAACAGAACTTTTTCAACTTTGGCCTTCATCATACCTCCCCTTTAATGCACTTTAGTTTTTTTTTGGAATGCATGTTTGTTTTATTTGTAGGGCTAATATAAATGAAAAACTTTGTTGCTTTTTTGAAAAGCAAAGGCTGGAATATTTAAAAAATGTCAGAATATTTAGTAAACATTTACTTTCTTTAAAAAACATGTCTAAAAATTTATTCTCGGCTATTTATGCACTATTAAAAAAAATAGTGAAAAACAACAACCGCATTTGATATTTGGTAGTATTCGGTATTTGGCCAAGCGTTTGTATTTTATTGGGCTTCGGCCACAAATTTTCATTTCGGTGCATCCCTAGCCATAAGCCTTCTCTAGGGAATTACTGTGATCATTGAAAACGGACAGGAAATGTGGAATTAATGTCCTGAAACAGAGAAACAAATCTTTTGCTTGTTACTTTTCCCTGGAAATCTGGTGTAGCAATGGATATGTATGCTGATAATCTCATTCAAATCCTCGCGCTAGGTCAGTAATCACACGGCTTTCAAAAAAATTATTGCAAAACTTGAGGGTGATTTGCCGGTTTGCGTATTTAGAGGAAATATCTCTATGACACCGACTGAACCCCTGCTTACATATTCTGGAAACATTTTAAACATTTTAATTGTATTTTTCCCATACGTATCTACATGTGTAGCAGTCAAATTCTACTTTTTTTAAACAGCAGAGGGTGCTATATATTTATCCCTTCTCTTGTCCAACAGTGTACACGGCGGGCGGAATCTGCTACTACTTTCTTTCTGGCCGCCTTCTACTCTTAAAAATGTTCATAAATGATTCCTTACCCCTTTAGCACCGAAAGAATATCTGTAATATTACGTGAATATCTGTAAAAGTCACTTTTTTCTATTAGCTCTGTCTGCTAGCATAGCATCTCTTCTTGACTGCAAGAATTTCTGCATGCCAACCGACCACTGGGTTACCACTGCCCTCTGCTGGTCCAAATAAATATCTGCCGTAAATCAGTGCAATGACGTTTTTTTTGTTTTTTGTTTTTTTAAAGTCCAATTGTAAAGGCACAAAATATATTTTCAGTTGCACTTTTAAAAAGAAAAAGAACTATTATGCAGTTTTGCATTGTTTACTATAGAACCAGAATTTAAATTAATAGGCTTCTTCTTCATTTGTATTATTCCTTTATTTATTTCATTCAAGATTTATTTTTATTTAAATTGCATTTGAATAGTTTATCAAGGAAGTCTTTTGGCAATGAAAAATAAAAGGAAAATAAGACAGTATTTTCTAAAATTCTAAAAATAAAGGAATATTTTTCAGTCATCATTTGACTACAGTCCCATTTTGTAAAATAAATCGTGAGAGAATCGTATCGTATCAGGAGTTGAGCGAATCGTTACATCCCTAATCTGCAGTAGTCCAGCAAGGCTCTGGAGTTCAGGACGAAAACCACATTGTGCTCGACCGATCTCACTTATTCGCCACATGAGCTGAGGTGAGTGATGGACCAAAAGATCTTTTGTGCAGTTTAATACAGAACTCTGGCGTGAAGATGGTACAGATGCTAACCCTTACCCTCAGGAAGCAAAAAGAAAAAATGGCCCCACACAGTAACAACATTTATTTTGAGGCTAAAAGTACGAAAACAAAGCAGTAATCCGATACACAGGAAAGGCAGCTACTGTGGACACTCTCAAATAAGGAAGGAAAACCCACAGAAAGAAAGAAATTGAGGAGGAATTTTTTATCTCACCAGACAAAGTGTGTTTTTGAGTTTGTTTGGATGGTCGTGAAGTCTGCGTCGGGTATCAGCTGGGCCTTGGCCCCCTCCTCTTAAAAGCTCACGACTTAGGGATGAGTTGAGGTGAGTAACCCACGTTGCAAACCATTGAGTCCCCGTGTCGACCAATGTTCCCTCTAGCCGTCCCACTTCTGACAACAAATTGATGGATTGGATTGGCCGATGGATTGTTATGATGTGTTTCCAGGACACAGATGAAAGAGGAAGGAGAGGTGGGGAGGCCATAATCCCTTTGGAATCTGTCTTTAAAGGAGAAGTGCCGAAAGGTGGGAAGCGTCCTGAGGTGGAACGTGAAGAAGCTTCAGATGTTGAATGTGAATCTGAGATGGGTTTCTTCTTCGCTGCAGAGCCGGAGAACATGGAGGTGGACGTTCCTCCGGAGCAGATTCCAGAGAACCTCTACGGTCTGGGAGTGAACTCCATGGTGGAGCTGAAGGTCGCTAAAGGAAACGTGTACGGGATCATCCGCTGGATTGGAAAAGTGCCTCCTCGGAGCGAGTGGATGGCTGGACTGGAGCTGGTAAATGGGGAGATACTAAAACCTGGAAACATCTGGAAACATTTACTGACAGAGTAAATTCTGCCCCGTACTGTATTCACAGGTTGTAATATCACCAAGTTTATCATTGTACCTGTTGTTAGAGCTACTGTCTTTACCAGGGAGATAGTATTTATTCCTAATTATTGTTTTACACAGATTTATTGGGCTTTATTTACCAGCAATTAGTTCCTGTAGCATATTTACAAGTTTATAAATATTATTTTATTATTGTGCATAGTTCCTGTTATGAACATATATGCAGACTACATCTGAATGAGGTAACCTTTTAAATAATAATAAATAAATCATAAAAATACAACTTGTTTCCATGCGTTTTCGAACAGTAGGAACTAATCGCCGGTAAATAAAACCCTATTAAACTCAGGAAAACAATCACCAGGAATAAATATTTGTTCCCTGGTAAAGATAGTAGCTCTAACAACTGGATTAATGATAAACTTGGTGATATTACAGACTGTGCATGTAGTACGGGGCAGAATCTACTCAACTTTAATGTTTCCGGGTTTTAGTGTCACCCTGGTACCTCCTGCGCTAAGACGCTCAATAACAGGGACCACATGTACCCAACAATACGGCTACCTTTCTATCATTTATTTTTCATTTTGTAGGAGGACGACAGTGGGCTGAGTGATGGAACCTTTAAGAAAAAGCGATATTTCCAATGTCCTCCAATGAGAGCCATGTTCGTCAGACTGACCTCCTGCCGCCCAGACTCGCGCTTTCAGAGCGTGTCAGCCAATCAGAGAGTGACGATGCCTGAACCCGAGGACGAAGGCAAGTGCACGATTTTATTTCATTTAAGCATCAACATTTTAACCATGAAATCATACAATGACGATTTGGGGTGTGCATTGCCATGAATCTGACAATATGATACAATTCCCGATTTGCATGTCATTTCAGGCTATATCCAGACACTAAACAATATGATATATTGCGATATCAATAATTACAAATTTTGCATATATATATATATATATATATATTTTTTTTTTAAACAAGTAAATGGTAACTAATTATAATTCAATAGGTATCAAAAATAAGTGGTATGTTTATCAAACTGTCAAATTGCATTTTTCAAAAAAGTTTAACTTTTGCTTCTACGGCAAAGTTTTTAAATTCTTCTGAACCACATACATCTATATTAGTGTCCAGTATGTTTTAGAAAAATAAAGTCGACTTTTAGCTAAAATGCATTGAGGATTGAGGTAGTTTAACAAGGTCTGATGGTGCGTTCACTGACACCTAGTTACCGGGAGTTTACGTGCTATTATTTTTTTCATTAAAAAACATGATTAAAAAAACCAATTTGGAATTTTTTTGTATTGATACGATAATCACATGGTGAAATATTGCAATAGCTGCAAATCGATTTTTTTTCTCACACTCATTAACAATCATTTTGTTGACAACTATTGTGTGATTATATGCGTTTCCTCCAGAGAGCGACGTTGAGTTCAGGATGGAATCCGTCCTTCCCGTGACCTCAGAGGATGTCAGTGAGATCCTGATCGGACAGATGAAGGGAATCCAGGGACACGTCAACTCCTGCTACATGGACGCTGCCCTCTTTGGGTCAGGATGACCAATTACACTCACATTTAAACCCTTTGATTACAGAAAGGTCATTCCATGTCATTTCAACACATTTCCAGGACATCCCACGCACTTCAGTCTAAAAAAATGATTATATTATTCAATAGTCACACTGTACATTTTTAATTTGATCGGATTAAGACTTTTTGAGATATGGACTATTTATTGAGGGGGGATGTGTCGATTTTCGTGCGTCCTTTTTTTTTCTTGCATTTTCAGCTTCCAATATCTCAGGAGCTTTGTGATTGGTTGGTTTCTACTCTCAGGTTGTTCTCCTGCTCGTCTGTGTTGGACTCCATGCTCTACAAATCAACTCATGCTCGAGACAAACACATCCAGAAAACCCTGCTGATAGACATCGTCAAACCGCTCCGCAGGTGCGTGTGTGTGTGTGTGTATTATACAAACAGAAAATAACCTCAAAATACAAAAAAAATACAACAAAAACACAGAAAATAAAATCAAAACGGCTCTAAACACACAACATACACACGCAGAATGAGTCTAAAACTTAAAAAAATGACAAAAAAGCACACATAATGACGCTAGACATACAAAACAACAAAAACACACAAAACAACATCAATAACATACAAAACAACAACGAAAAAAATACACAAAATAACATAAAAATATACATTTAAAAATTCAGGCAAGTCTGTGAAAACGTGGTATTCTGTTCAAACATGTTCGGACTGATAGGTGAGGGTTTGTTCTGTGATTTTTGACCATTTTCTGTAAACAAAGAAGGACGTCGATTTAACGTCGTATTTACAAATAAAGTGTTGGACAATATCATGAAAAAAGCCTAAGAGAAGTTAACGTTGTTCCATGAAACACTTTGTCACTGCTTTGGTTAGGAGTAGATTCTGAGAAAAGTAAGTGCTGTTGCCTCAGTGTCAGTAGCCAATCACAGGCTGAGCCTAGGGTCACATGTCTCCCACTGTCTGCAGAAAAGGCTTTGTGGAGGGACGTCACGTGATGAAGCTCCGTCAGCAACTGCAGAAACACGGCTACAGTCACTCCTTCACCACCGACGAGAAAGGTCAAATTTAGCCCTTCATTGTCCTGCTAGCTCCTCCCACTTTTCCTCCCGCTGACGTGTGCGTGTTTGTGTGTTTTTGTGTGTGTGTGTGTGTGTGTGTGTGTGTCCCACAGATCCGGAGGAGTTCCTGATCGTCATCATGCACCAAATCCTGAATCTGGAGCCTCTGCTGAAGCTGTACGACCTGTCGAAGCCGCACATGCTAATGCTAATGCTGATGCTAATGGTGTTTGTCTCGCTGTAGTTCGGCTGGTGGGAAAACCCAGGAGAGCTACTGCTACCAGATCTTCCTGGACCAGCACAACCTGGTTCTACCCAGCGTTCAGCAGCTGTTGGAGCACTCGTTTCACTCTGCAGGACTGAAGCTAGCCGAGGTCACACACACACTCTCACTCACACACACACACACACACACACACACACACACACACACACACACACACACACACAATGTGAGATGCACACCGTCTGCCACAGACAGGGCAAGTGAAAAAGGCCGTTGGTTGCCAGTTACAGTCTTCATTACTTTATTACAGTCTTAAGTCCATCTTTCTTCTCTGGCATCTTTCCAGCCAATGCTTTGTCCTCCTCCTCCTCTGCCAGTTATGATGCGTTTCCACTGGTGGTATCAGCTCTACTCTCTTTTTATGCGTTTCCACTGGGAAAAAGTACCTCCTCCGTGGTACCTGGTGCTGCTTTTTTTAGTACCTCCTTCTTTGAGGTTCCAATAAAAGCAGTGCTGTTCTGAAAATGTGACGTAGACTCAAGCAGACACTGGTTGGGTCTGAGAATCATGACATCTTAGTCATCAACTCCCGCACAGTGAGGAAGCATTTTGCCACCTTTGATTTTTGTTGCCGATCTTGTGAGAACGGCAGAAAAACACTGCAATCACAAAAACAGTAGTGTGTCCCAGAAGCGAGGAGTGCGAAGCCGTGTAGAGTCAATACCGCCAATGGAAACACACCATTACACTCATTGTTGACAGAGTCCACGCCAAGAGGAGCAGTCTGCTGTGGCAGCTTCTAGGTAGGCAAGGTGGTGGTCTTAGTTGTTCTTGAGCCTCTTCTTCTGACCCCCTGTGGAGCGTAGGCCTTGGTGTAGATGGCTATATAGGGTCTTACGAGGCAGATGAATTGCTGACATCCTAATAATGTGTCCGAGTCATCTTAGCTGGTGCTGCATGATGGAAGTCTCTATGCTGCTGCATCCAGTCCTCTGGAGGACTTCAGAGTGCTGGACATGGACTTACAAAGCAGATTGGTGGTGTCTGTAGTGGTTTTGCGTATCACTGGTAGAGAACTTCGGTCTTTGATGCATTGACAGAAATTTCCATTCTGATGTAGGCCCACAGTGGGGCACAATCATCTGATACTGGAGCTTCAATAGGTGTAGCAGTCTGGAGTTTTTTGTGGCTTGGAACCTCCTGATGTTGAAGAGGTTCCAATACAGCCTGTAATCTAGGGTCACCCCACTTCCCTCCTTCATTTTCTTGTGTAGAAGTGTTTTTACACAAAAGAAGAAAGATGTTGAAGACGACCAGTACAAGAACACACCCCTGTCTCACACCAGTGAGTCAGGTCTCACTTCACCTAAACCCTCATCCCATTATGGAACTGCTGCAAGATACTCACAAACTTCACCAGGCAGCCATAGTGTAGAGGTACTATCCAAAGGAGGTCCTGGTGCATCACATCAAAGGCCTTGGAAAGATCTACAAAGGCCATGAAGAGATCTTGGATTCTGGCAGCAGGTCTTCAGTGATGGAGTTGATGAGTCTGTGAAGCCTGACTTTCGCTAGCAGCAGAGAGGAGGTCTATACCTCTTCTGTTTTCACAGATGGGTTTGTCACCATTGTTTTTATATATAGTGACAATGTTCACATCCTTCCACTGCTGAGGGATGCATTCATCCTGCCACAGTAGGGAGTGGTAGATTGCTCTGGTGCATACTGTAGGTAGCCCCCATGTTTCAGGATCTCCACAGGGATGGTGTCTGGGATTTATTATTATCAAGATGGCAGCTTGTACCTCTGTGAAGGAAGGGGTGAGGTCAAGGCTCTGGATGGTGGGTAGGGTTGGGAGTTCTTCCAGGTCAGTTAAAGAGTGCCTTAAAATGTTCCACCCACCTTTGGGCAATGAGGACTTGATCTTTCATAAGTGAGGACTAATCAGTTGTCCTAAGGGGGCTCACAGCTTGTGTTCTTGGGCCATGAGTGGTTTTTATTGCATTGTAAAATTTGTGTATGTCATGTCTGTCTTTGTAGGATTATAATTCCTGTGCCTTGGGTTCCCACCAGTGGTTCAGAATTTGCCTCAGACTCCTCTGGACCTCTTTCCTCTTGCCATTGGTTTTTCAGAGCTACAGAAGATGGATTCGTGAGTGAGGCTTTGTGGCCTTCATGCATGTTATTGAGAAGAGTGGTTCTTTTGCTATGGCCAATGGATGAAGTTGCTGCATCATATAGTGAAGAACTCAGGGTAGACCATAATGATGTAGCCCAGGAGGTGCCAGTGTTTAGACCGAGGACGCATTCAGGAAGTTTTGTGTTTATTTTTCAATTGAAATATGATGGTGAGATTGAGCTCAGCACCGAGTCTGAGGACAGCCATGCTGTCTGATCGCACCTTTCCAGATGTCATTATTCCTCCCCCCCCTGCCACACACTCACTTCACTCTGCAGGGCTGAAACTGGCCGAGGTCACACACACGCACATTCAGTCAATTAGTGTATTTTTGCAATTTGTGTGTATTTCTGTTGTTGTTTTGTTTGGTTTTGGAGTCGTTTTTGTCCATTTTTATGTTATTATGCTGTATTTTGTAGTTGTTTAGTGTGTTTTTTTGAGTATATTTGATTTTAAAAATAATGAAAATACAGAGGAAACCACTGGATAATCATTAAGTTTTTTGTGTGTGTGCGTGTGCGTGTGCGTGTGCGTGTGTGTGTGTGTGTGTGTGTGTGTGTGTGTGTGTGTGTGTGTGTGTGTGTTCTCTCCCCTACAGGTTCCTTCCTGCCTCATCCTCCAGATGCCGCGCTTTGGGAAAAACTTTAAGATGTTTGACAAAATCTTTCCGTCGCTGCAGCTGGACATCACGTCACTGCTGTCTGAAGGTACACACACACGCCTGTGAGACGGTGAGCAGGGCAGAACACGCAGTCACAGTGTGTGTGTGTTTCAGGTCCTCAGCAGTGCATCCTGTGTGGGAACCAGGCATGGAGTGAATGCAACGACTGCTTCAATGATCCAGTCTTCAGCTCCACAGGGATCAAAGTGTTCTGTAAGACCTGTTTATCTCAGGTGTGTAACGCACACACACACACACGCACATTGTTTTGTGTGCACTTGTTGTTTTGGCGTCATTTTGTGTGTGGTCTTTTTTGTTTTGTGTATTTTTTGAGACATTTTGTTTGTTTTTGTATTTGTTTCTTGTGTTTTGGAATCATTTCTTTTATTTCAGTTGTAGTTTTTAGTGTTTTTGTATTGTTTTTTGTGTTTTTGGAGTCATTTAGTATGTTTTAATATTTTTTTTTGTGTTTTTAGAATCATTTTGTGTGTTTTATTTATAGTTTTTTGTGTTTTTGGAGACATTTTGTGTGTTTTTGGAGTCATTTTGTGTATCTGTTTTGCTTCATTAAATTCGACAAAGTGCGGTAACGATCCTTCTCTGCAGGTCCATTCTCACCCTCAGCGTCAGTCACATCGAGTGTCTCCTCTCAACATTCCCAATGATTACACTGGAGCCCCTCCCACTGGTGGAGCCCCTCCCCCTGTGATCAGAGACACTCTGGAGCTGTTTGCCGTCCTCTGCATAGAGACCAGTCACTACGTGTCCTTCGTCAAACACGGGCCCAGCAGCACAGACTGGATCTTCTTCGACAGCATGGCCGACAGAGAGGGTGAGCTATTCAGTGTGGGCGTGGCCTCTAACAGTGGGCGTGTCCACCAACACTCTACTGTGTGTGTTTAGGAGAGAGCGACGGCTTCAACATCCCTGAGGTGAGGGCGTGTCCTGAGGTGGGGCGGTACCTGGAGATGTCGCCCTCTGAGCTGTCCAAACAGGTGCCCCGCGACATGGTGGGCGTGGCCAAGCGTCTCTTCTGTGACGCCTACATGTACCTGTACCAGAGCACCAGCATGAGTCTGTACCGCTGACGTCTGACCACGCCTCTAAGGACCCGCTTTACGCACGCCACACCACCAAGAAGATCAGCTGATACACACTGACACGCCCCCGCCCCCCCACGACTTCACGTGGTGGTGTATCACTTTAACTGGTGATCATTATAACCGGTGATCGTTGTAACCGGTGATCGTTATAACTGGTGATCGTTATAACTGGTGATCGTTATAACTGCTGATCGTTATAATCGGTGATCGTTATAATCGGTGATCGTTATAACTGGTGATCTTTATAACTGGTGATCGTTATAATCGGTGATCGTTATAACTGGTGATCGTTATAACTGGTGATCGTTATAACTGGTGATCGTTATAATCGGTGATCGTTATAACTGGTGATCGTTATAACTGGTGATCGTTATAACTGGTGATCGTTATAACTGGTGATCGTTATAATCGGTGATCGTTATAACTGGTGATCGTTATAATCGGTGATCGTTATAATCGGTGATCGTTATAACTGGTGATCGTTATAACTGTGATCGTTATAACTGGTGACAAATCCCGCCCCTCAGAGCTACAAATCAGCCACAGGATAACATGATCACCAGTCCAACCGTAACACCAGCCTGGGACCAAACAAGGGCATGTTATGTTTATTTGTTGGTGTACCACATGTCAAACTCACGGCCCGCGGGCCAAGTTCGGCCCGCTAGAGCATCTGGTCCGGCCCACATCAGGTAGATTTAGTTTAAAGTAAAAAATACAGCAAAAACAGGACTTTTTGTAAATTATATAAGTTGTAAATAAAATATGATGGAGGTCACAGTAATATTAAATCTCAATTATTCCTAAAAACCTGGAAAATTATCAGAAAATATCCCACAAAATTCTGGCAAATTACATTGACAATTTCCAGAAAATTAGTTGCAAAGTCAAGGAATTTTGACCAATTGTTTAACATTGTTTGAATTTGCTTTTTCCTTCATAAAAAGATTTTGGTCCGGCCCACTTCAGGTCAAACTGGGTTGTATGTACACCCCTGGTGCACCAGGTCAACTGGTGATCATTCTAACTGGTGACAGGTGACAGCAGATGTCAGTCACAAGATAGCATGATCACGAATTGAACCATAACACCAGCTGGTAAAAACGTTTAAACGTTCCTAAAAACACAGGAATTAAATAATTAATAATAAACAATAAAAAAATATATAATTAAATTAAAAATGGTCCATCTCTGTTTTATATTAAAATTAGTTCCTGACACGATTTCAACTGTGTGTGTGTGTGTGTGTGTGTGTGTGTGTGTGTGTGTGTGTGTGTGTTTGTGTGTTTTAGAGGTTTTTGATGACTAGTTGCAGTGTGTTGTGTAGTGTATGATTATTAATGTGTTAACCTCAGGTGATCAGATGCTGCAGCTGTTTTTTCATAAAGGGAAGAAGTGGATTGAGGCATTTTGGTAGAAACGTCACCTCTGCTCCTCCTTGTGTTCTCAGTGTGAAACAGATCATTTAAAGCTCAATAACAGATATTTTTCAGAGTTGTGCATATTAATCATGATTTGTGGCAAACACACACTCCTGTGTAAAATAAATAAGCCAGAGCAAAATAAACACTGTAATGTCACAGACAGCCACTAGAGGGCACCAGTGCTCACTCTGAGGATGGGAACGTTCCATTTACAATACTTTTAAATAATAATGTAAATAAATGTGTTTAGCTGAAAGTATTTATCCTAGAGGGTCACAGATGAAAATGATGACAAATTGCAACATTAAAACAGTAAAGAATGAAGGTTTTTGTTTGTACATTTTGTTCCTTTTTAGGAATTTTATATCATTTTGTAATTTTTGTTGTTGTTGCTGTTTCAGGTGGTTTTTTGTTGTTGTTTTTTTAGCTATACTGTGTGTGTTTTTTTGTTGTTGTTTTTTTTTTTTAATTTGGTGTGTTTTGGTGTCATCTTTTTGTATTTTTTTTTTCAGTCGTTTTGCTTGTTTTTTTTGTCTGTAAATGTGTCTTTGTAGTTTTTTGGTATATTTGGAGCTATTTTGTGTGTTTTATTGACATTTTTTAATTTATCACAAACTTAAACCGAGCTCGCGGCATGTGGCCCACTGTTATCCAGGAAGTTTATTATTATTTGGGCCATAGTTTATATATAGTTACCTAAAAGAGGTAAATTCTTGTTTTAATCACAAATAAATTGGATTAAGTGACCAAAAATTGTGGAAAAGGAGGTGAAATGGGATTTTAAAAATTACAGAAATTGATTAAAAGTTGCAAATTACAAAGACAAAAACAGACAGAAAAAGTGGTAAAAAAAAAAACAACAAAAAAACATTTGTTTAAACTGGCAAAAAATGGGCATGACAAATGGTGATTGTGGTTAAATTGGCAAAAAATAATTATTGAATATGGTGAAGAGGTTAAAAGTGCTGAACATGTCTGGAAAGTGGAAAAAAATTGTGCAGAAAAGATGTAGAAGTGTCAGAAATGGGAGTAAAGAAGCAAAAATGCATTAAAAGGAGTAAAAATATGGCAAGAAAATGTGATGAAAATAAATAAAGTTGCAGAAAAAGGGTAAAAATGAGCAAAAATGGGCTCAAATTATTAAAAAATAATATTCTTAGTTTTTTGAGTGCAACCTCCTGCAGCAGTTTATTCTCCTCTCTTTTCTTTCTCTTTTCTTTCTTGTTGTTATTCAGGCACATTATTTATGATCAGATCAATACAAAGTGTTTCTAAAGGAAGGAGCTCGTCCACATTGTGAAATCTTTGTCCGTCTCAGGCTGAAGGTTCTCCATGTGTCTGAAGGAGCTTCACCTCCATCATCCCTCCATCCTACGCCATGTGCAAACACAACAAACACACACACAGAGGGAGGAGCTCTGTGCACCATCACAGTCAACGTGACATCTATACTTTCACTCTATGAGCAGACAAATTAACCCCTGCAGATGAAACCGGATGAAACTAACTATACACCATGCACACCCAGAGTGTAAAACACTGTAACATTATTTTACTGTATTTACAAACAACAGAGTCTCATTATAGACACACTATTAAAAACACATTTACAGTGCTTTAACATCACAGCATAATAAAACTATAATCAGGACACCCCACGCACTTCCACCTCAAAAAATTCAGATTTTTTTTACCAGTTGTTCGTTAATTATTCAATAGACACACTGTAATGGATACGTTATCTCAGGAACTCCTTCACATATGAAAGGTAAATGTGGTACAGTAATACAGGTCCACCTACTCTCTCAGAATATAGAAAAAGACTAATAAACAATAAATGATTATAAGACAGAAAGTCAAGCTACAATAGCCTCATCTAAAGGATTTTCAATATTTGAGAGTGGTGAAAAAACCCAAAGTTTTGGTCCAAAATAAAAATGAAGAAGTCACAAAAAAGAAAAATTGAAAGAATAACATATACACGTCAGTGTCAGCCATTTTTCAGCATTTTTACATTTTCAAAGACCCACAGAATATTTTGGACTAAGACAATCTGAAATCTGACACCAGATTCTGAAAGATTAAAGTCTCTAACTTCATCAGAAAAAAAGAATCTCTTTTCTTTCTTCTGTAATCAGCAGTTGAATAGAGGCAAGTTTCACACAAATCACCAGTTTGTGACAAAAAACTGAGAAAAACGGCTTTTTATGAAAAAAATCTTTTAGTGACTTTGAAGCATTTTTTTTGCTTTAGTGACACCTTAACATTTGTTTCCTTCTATAAAACTACACACAAAAAAAAAAAACACTGAGACCGGGTTTTTGATGGCAACATTATTATTATTATTCTATCGATGTCAGAGTTGAATGAGTTTTTTTAACTGTATTTTGGCGTTCCTCCAAGTCTCTCCCCCGTCATTCTCCACACACGCAACTTCCTCCTCCTCCCAGACACGCTGAATGTCACCACTTGCTTCCGTTTTCTCTCACCATCGCCACACTCTCAATAGTCCACTTAGTTCCACACATGCTGTGGTTGAGTGTGAGCTGCTGTGAACTGGTGGGAACTTCAGCATCAACTCTCGTAGCGCCATTTTCTGTCTCTAAACTCCTTTCCTCTCCCTCTGAGCTCTGCTCATCACAGGTGATCTCTCATCCAACGGTGCTCTGCTGCCACCTACATGTCACCTATTAATTTGATATCTGTCTCACAGTTGAATGTTTTGCTTCCTATATTTTGTATCTCCTCCCCCCGTCAATCACACAGACGTCACTTCTTCTTCCTCCCGACACGCAGAGATGACCCATTTAGCCCAGTTAGTTGATGGGTTTATCTCACGATCGTACCATAATCGATAACCCACTCAGGTCCACACATGTTCTGTGTTAGTATGTGGTGCTGTGAGCTGCTGGATACGTCACAATATCACTTCATAGCGCCATAATCTCCCTCGTTCCTGCTTCGTCCTCCTTAGCTAATGGTAGCATCGAAAGGTGCGCTGCTGCCACCTTCAGGGCACAGTTGGTCACTACATCAACAGAGAAGCCTTATATTCACAGCACATTTCCGTCACCTAGCAACTTCAGTGAAAAAACATAATTGACGTAATATTGCGTCTTTGGCACTATATGAGTTGAAACAGATCAGATTTTTCCTGCCATTCCTACATGCAGTTATGGGAAAATAGTGATATATACTGTATATACATGCCTGCTTCCTTAACTGATGGAGTTCCAACTACTTAACGACTGTGTCCATCATTGATCAGGATTTGATGATTAAAGTGTGTTAATGTTTACCAGGAAGAAGCTTCACTTCCTCTTTCATCCTTTCATCACATACAACATGATCACATGATTACCATGAGGCAGAGCAGCGTGTGTGTGTGTGTGTGTGTGTGTGTGTGTGTGTGTGTGTGTGTGTGTGTGTGTGTGTGTGTGTGTGTGTGTGTGTCACCTTTATGAGGACTTTTCCTAATGACTCATTAGAGCCATAAAGACTCTGATTCTCACGTCTGTCAGCGACGTCTGATGAACAAGGAACGCTGATTAAAACCTAGAGACGTGCACGACGTGCATACGTGTGCACGGCCCAGGGTTCATTAATGCAAAGGAAGAAGAGGAAACGTGAAGGAAAATCACATCAGAGGAAAGATGGAGCTGCTGAGTCATGGTGAGCTCTGATTGGTTGATGCTCTTCCTGTTTTATTGAAGCAGATGAAACAATACAGAACTTTTATATTTATATTTACATTTATGTCTGTTCCACGTGTGCAGATCGTCATGTACGATTAATTATTTCAGTTTGTAATTTGTATATACAAATATAATGAAAAATATTAAAATGTAAAAATAAAGCAAAAAACATAATTAAATTATTCAAATCAGTTTTTTGAAATGTAAAAAAAAAATGCTTTAAAAAAAAATAAATAAATAAAAAAAAATAGTTTTTTTTGTCATTGGCCCATAACTGCATGTGGTAATGTACCAAAAAAAATCTGATCAGTTTTCATTTATAGTATAAATGTTATTCTTTATTGGGACATAAAACATTTTTTCTTGATGTTACTTTTTAATTATTATTTTGAACCCAACTTTAGGTTATTTCACCACTTGCTATTATTGAAAATCCTTTTCATGAGACATTTGTTGAAATGACCCAATAGTATTTTTTTTTTTTTGAGTCATTTTGTATATTTTTTGTAGTTGTTTTGTTTGTTTTGACTGATTTATCGTATTTTTGTTGTCGTTATGTGTGTTTTTGGGAGTCATTTATTGTATTTTTACTGTCATTTTGTGTTACTGTATTATTTCTTATTGTAATCTTCAAGTGTTTGTATTTTTGGAGTCCTTGTGTAGATTTTTGCGTGATTGTTTTGGCATTTTTGTGTGAATTTGTGGATGTTTTGTCTGTTTTTTGGAGTCAGTCTGTTAATTATAGATGTTTTCATATGGTTTTGTGTGTTGTCATTTTGTGTGTTTCATGTCTTTGTGTTTAATGTTGTGTGGCTGTTTTGTGTTTTGTTTTTTTTGTGCGTTTGTCGTTGTTTTGTGTTGTTTTTGCTGTAATCTTGTGTGGTTTGTGGTGTTTTCAGGTGTGTTGCTGTCATTGTGAGGATGTGACGGTGCTGATGAGAGGCTGATAATCCTCATGGTGCTAACAAAGATGGACGCCCTGCATTGAGAGTTTGATTAGTGAGCGCGCTCAGTGAGGGAGGAAATGTGTTCATCCGATTACAGGGAGTCTCTCACACACACACACACACACACACACACACACACACACACACACACACACTGACCAGGAAGCTGCTGTCACTCTTTAAACTGATAACCTCATTAAAGTTGGAAACACAAAGAATAAAGTTTGTGTGTCGGTGGTGATGGAAAATAAGTCGTTTATACATTATTATTCACACAGTCTGAAGTCACTGTGCGTTAGTTCATCAGTGTCGAAAGCAAAGGTCTGCAACAGGTGGCCCAGGGGCCTCATACGGCCCTCAGTCTAATTATGTGAGGGCCCCCAAAACAAACAGGCATAAATGACTCTCAAAATAAATAAAAAATAACAACAGAAACCAATTCAATGACAACAAAAGCAGTTATGGTTAAAGGACTTGCTCAACATCCCACAGTGATGTCCAGGTGAGATTTGAACCAGTGACCTTCTGATTACAAGCCCGCTTCCTTATTCCTCCACTAGGCCACCACTGCCCAAAAATACAAACAACACAACAGCAAAACACACACAAAAAGCCAGAAAAATAGTTAATAAAACGTATTACAGCACAAAAAAACACACGAAAATATAGAAAAATACACAAAATACACTGAGGGACACAAAAAAACACTCATGACAACAAAAATACACAAAATAATAGGAAATGACTAAAAACAACCAAAAACACACAAAAATAGTAAAACAAATTATGGTACAGAAAAAAACACATAAAATTATAGAAAGATGCACAAAATATACTAATTGAGTCCAAAAATGCACAAAATGACAACAGAAATGCACAAGATAGACACTAAAATTACACATAGGTGCCTCAAAAAACACAAAATGACACCAAAAATAGACGAAATGGCTCCAAACATGCAGAACAAAATAAAACACAAAATACAACAAAAACTCACCAAATGACAAGAAAAAATACACACACACACACACACACACACACACACACCTAGTGACAGGAAGAGAAAGTGATTTAAACAGGAAGTGACCTGTTTCTCAAGCTAATAATAATATGTCTTGATCAACTTTAAATAAATAAAATAAAATCCATATATTATTATATGTCAGACATATTATCAGATTATAACTGACATCAAACAGACACTCTGTGGTTCTAGAAAAATGATCAGAGACATTTTTATCCACATAATGTTTTATTCAACATAATTCATATTAGTGAGTGGAAGGTGAGTGTGATCAACCATTCTCAATGTGACGTTCTTTAAATTTACCTTTAGTTCCTCGTTGCCTGGTAACCTCTTTTCCTTTGATTTACATTCAAACCTTATGATTTATTAGATTATATCAGTGGAAAGTGTTTTAAATGTGCTTTTAGTCCATTTTAGGAAATATGTAGTCTTTTCACCACGACAGACGTCACTAACCGTCGCTGTCATCAGATTATTACGTCACCTAGTGGAAGTGTGTCTGATTGTCAAAACAA
This sequence comes from Gouania willdenowi, assembly GCF_900634775.1. Taxonomy (NCBI): domain Eukaryota; kingdom Metazoa; phylum Chordata; class Actinopteri; order Blenniiformes; family Gobiesocidae; genus Gouania; species Gouania willdenowi. The sequence continues at coordinate 2,441,653 of NC_041047.1, forward strand.
ACGTGATCACCTTTTCCTAACTCCTCTCCTAACACCTTTCCTTAACCCTGTGACGTCATCCACGGGGTTAAGGAAAAGTGGATAGGAAAGGAGATAGGAGGGACTATTCAGACGCAGCCTGAGCGACAAAGAGCAGGAAAGTCCTGCCCACACACAACAGGTCATAAGGAGGTTGGGGGGCGGAGCTTCAGGTGAACATTGAATAAATGCTTACTGCAGTTTTCCATCATGTGTTCCAAAGAGTAATTAATCCTAATCCAGAACCAGATGAAAGATTCCTGTTGGGATTTTCCTTTAATCCAGAGAAAATCTGCCTTTCATTGTTAAACTGAGACACACACATTTGACCTTGTTATTCTGCCTCAGTACGGAGTTGAAGGTACTGCTGTAGCTGACCACCGTCCTCTAGAGCTGCTCAGGGTCAGCTGTGAGAACATGAGAACATGAACCTCCAACACTTTCCTTCTGCTGTACAATTAAAGCCGACCTTCACGTGTTTTCCTGCATATCAACCAAACATCAAAGGCTCTCAGAGGCTTTGATGCTAATCATCTCCACTTTTTAAAGCTGAGCAGCAGCTCTGCACTCACTCTGAATCCTAATCACAGCAGATGTTACTTTACGTTCCAACTCTTCTTCTCTGATTGGGGCTTTTCTCTAAATGATAATAATAAGATTCAAAGTGAGCGCGTGGCCCTCCACAGGGACCACTTAAAGGTTATCACGTCCTGGGTGTCCACAGAACGTCTATCACATCGTCAGCTAGGGACGGGGCGGGGCTTGTTCCCATCATCCAGTGTGTAGCTCACTGTGCACACACACACACACACACACACACACACACACGCTAAAGGTCAGGCTGAGCCTCTGAGCTGAATATTGATGAGCGTGAAAACAAAGACGAGGAAACAAAACATCACTGACGTGTCCACCTGTACGCAACACTCACTATTTACAGTCAGTGTATGTGGTGTTAAAGTCAAGGCGCGTGGGCCAAATCTGGCCTCCAGAGCTTCAGTCGCAAACATTTCTGACATTTTTACCAATTGTTCCCTGATTAATCAATAGTCATACTGTACATTTGGATTGGAGAAATTATTTTTGAGATATGGACAATTTAGAAAGAGGGGTATGATCCACACAGAACGACAACAAAAGCACAAGAAAACCTCCCAAAAATGACAAAGCATCTTCACACTCACACAAAAACCACACAAAACATCTTCACTTGACAAAATTATTCCAAAAACGTCAAGACAATCAAAATGCACAAAGGTACACAAAGACATGAAGATTACACTAAGAAACACCACACTAATACAAAATAATAATAAAAATATGACTCCAAAAACACACACATCAACAACAGAAATACAATAAAGGATTCAAATCAAACCAAACAACAACCAAAATACACAAAATGACTCCAAAAAAACCCCAAAATATCCACAAATTTACACAAAAACGCCAAAACAATCGCACAAAAATCCCCACAAGGACTCCAAAAATACACAAAGACATGAAGATCACAAAAAAAAAAACCTAAAATAACAAAACGACTGTCAGAATACAAACAAGAATCCAATAACACACAAAACAACACATCTTCAATTAACAGAAAAAAACCAATGATTTTATTGTCATTTTTATGTTAATCTAGTATTTCTGACTGTAATCTTCATGATTTTTGAACAATTGTTTTAAATTTGTAGATGTTTTGTCTTTCTGGAGTATTTTTGTGTGTTTTTGTTTTTTTTTGTTGTTTTGTGTGTTTGGAGTCCGTCTGTTAATTGAAGTTGTTTTAATGTGGTTTTGTGTGGCGATTATGTTTGAATTCTTAGTATTTTAGTATTAAACACAAATATTTTGTATTGAAGTGCACATTATTAATATGATTGCACTTTTTTTGTGTTCTTGTTCTATTTTTCAACATATTTCAGGTGTGTTTATCTTGTGTTTGCTCCCAGGATGTGTTTCCTCTGTGCCTCAGCCATCATTAATCAGACTCCATGCAAATGACACATTATGTAAATTAGACGACAACATCATCTGGTGACATCCAGTGAATTTAGCTCAGACAGTAGCAACTTTCCTTACTGACGCGTTGGCAACACTGATGAATCTAACAATGAACCTCTTAAACACATGCGTTAATATTGTCTTTTTTAGATATTTGGAGGGAAAAAAAATGATATGAACATGAGTGTGTGTTCCAAGTGTTTTAAAGATGAGTAACACGTTGGTTCCTCATCACTGTGAGATCAGCTGTTGACTTTAGACGTAGAACATGTGGTAGAGACGCCTCCCACCGAGACTCATGGCGTCTCTCAGAGTGGAATCAGGTCACACAGCTGCTAACAGCAGAACACACACACACACACACACACACACACACACACACACACACACACACACACACACACACACACACACACACGGGCTGAAGGTCAGGAATTAAAGGTCACAACATATCCTGACGTGCCCTCTGTTCTCTAACATAGAGGAAACATGTCATGTTGTGTAGTAAAAACACAACACACACACACACACACACACACACACACAATGCAGCAGGAACAACACTTTAATACTTGGACCAAATTAAATTCTCTCTGAAATCTTTCCTGTTTATGGTCCAAACAATAAATGGATTTCCTCTCTCTGTTCAAGGCGTTAGAAATTAGCAGCACGGGCCCTCGCTCTAATGTGGGCGGCGCCCCAAAGTAAATGTACAAAACAGGAGAGGCCTTTAAGAAACTAAGAATATATCTTCAAAATAATTTGAGCCCATTTTTATTTATTTCTTTAACCCCTTTTCTGCAACTCCACCAAACTCACCATATTTTAACCTATTTTCATCACTTTTTCTTGTCATATTTTTGCTCCTTTTAATGTATTTTTGCTACATTACTCCAATTTCTGACACTTCTACATCACATTTTAATGTCTTTTCTGCACATTTTGTCCACTTTCAAGACATATTCAGCACTTATAAACCCTATAAATGTCATATGTTGACCCATTATTGTCACTTTTAACCTCTTTTCACCATATTTCATGATTATTATTGCCAGTTTAACCACATTCTGTCAACAAACACTTTTTCTACTTCCATATATGTACCATAAATACCTTTGTTTGGTATTGTTTTTTTATTTAACCCTCTTATTATCCTTGGGATCAACTTTTTTCCATCACTTTTCCACCTAATGTCACATATGTTGACCCATTATTGTAACTTTTTGTCATGCCCATTATTTACCAGTTTAAACTAATTGGTCCAATATTGACACTTTAAACCTTTTACAACTTTTTCTGTCTGTTTTTATCCACTCTAATTTACAATTTTTAATCAATTTCCGTGGTTTTTAAAATCCCATTTCACCACCTTTCCACCATTTTTGGTCAGTTTGAACCCATTTTATATCTGATTAAAACAAGGATTTCCATCTTTAAAATGACTATAATAATAATAAACTTCCTGGAAAACAGTAGATATTATTCATATGCAGTGACGTGCCGTCAGGGTAGGCAAGGTAGGTAGTGCCTACCCAAAGGTGAATTGATATTTTGATTATTTGTTATAGTTATAATATAATTATAAATTATTTATTTTTCCATTTCCAATAGCCTACAGTACCTATAAGTTTGAAAGTGTCAGCATTTTGTGCGTTTCATAGACAAAATTACTGAACAGCGCTATTTCCTGGAACAGCTGCACAGTCTCACTCCGCTGTAAGGCAGAGGGTAACCACGCCCCCAGCGTAGAGAGCTGCCTTTGGACGTAACTGCGCTATGCTAAATGCTACACGTAAGTTCACAGTACATTAGTGAATATATCCCATGTGACCGCTGCTGCTACGTTCTCTAGCTAGTGGGCGGGATAACACTACAGTCAGGATGACAGCGCTAGAGAAGATAGAGAAACTTTTTTTTGAAGAAAAACAACAGCTTTTAAAAGATGGAGACCAACACCTGAGTTACCAGACCTTCAGCTAAGGTAAGGTCAGAACATTGTTGGTACTTTCTACAGAGAATGGAACAAAAGGAAGGATTGACCTTGTGGATGCTCCTCACTGAGGCTGTTCTGAGTTGTTGTTGTTGTCTTTTTCTCCGTGTTTCTGTGTTTCCAACACAAACAACAGATGTGCTGTCGTGTCATGAGATATAACTTGTTGGGAGAGTATGGAGGCTATATTAAATAATTGTTTATGTTTCTTTAATGGTGATTTTGTTAGATGGCTAAATGCTTGTTCATGTGGATCTTGTTGGGTTTTTTCTTTCTTATTTTGAATTTTATATTTTAATAAGCGCATTGAGATGACTTTGTTGTAAAATGCTTTATACAAATAAAATTGATTTGAATTGAATTAACACTTGACAGTAGAAACATATGAAATTGTTATTGGAGGTCTCGATTTGCAACGTGCCTACCCAGCCCTAGTGGTCACGGCACGTCACTGTTCATATGAATAAATAAATGTGGTTATCACAGATTCATAGAACAGTGGACCATCATTTTACTGACTTTATCCACGATAATAATCAGTGTTAAAACTTGTAGGTTCATCATGTTTTAATCAGTCAAAGTAAAGTAAACACTGTTTTGTTGCTTGTCAATGATTGTTTTCATGTTTTATGAATACGCATTTATGACTTTTAAAATAATCTTGTTTAAAAAAAAAAAAGCCTGGTCTGGACCAGGTTATGAAGTGGATCTCATCAATCAGTTCTCTATAGAATATAGTAGACAGTATGTACTCATTGAAAGTGTACCTGTAGGAGAACACAGTGTGTGTGTGTGTGGGGGGGGGGGGGGGGGGGGGGTCAAAGAGCAGCACACACGCCTGTTTACACAAACACTCGAAACAAAGGTGTTCCACCTTTTACAAACACACACTGCAAGCACAACACAGCAGAGCTTAATGACTCAGCACTTTGTTCATCCATCCATCCATCCATCCTTAAAGAGTAGAAAAAGTTAATATTTCTCTCAAAGTTTAAGTCTAAGAGTTTAATCAAAACAAATGTTGGATTTTAAAGTTCCTCCCATTAAACCTCTGATTGAACTAAATATCAGTTCTCAAATAGTAAAAAACCTGAAAATCACTTTTTTTCTGATGAAAACAAACGTACGTATTTGGTGTAAAGTCGTGTTATTCATTGATTCTAGTTCAACTCTCAACAATTTAAAGTATTTCATTATTTAGTTGTAAAATGTGAGGGTGACTGCCCTCTATTGGTTGAAACCCGTATGACGTTTTAGTGGCTTCTTACGGCACTGTTAGTCCCGCCCCCTTCTATAAAAAACTCACCTATGGTTGGAATGGAGTAGAATAGTTATAGTGAGTATTGAGTAGCTAGTTAGCATAGAATAGATTGTTCTTTGGAGATTTTGTAGTATAGAGTGGGCGTGTCTAAACTTCTGCAGGAGCCCCGCCCATAATCAAGGCATTTTTAGGGCCCGAGCACAAACCCTATTGTAATGCACCTCATTTTTATTATTCTTATTTTATTTACGGTGATGACATCATCACTGTGGAACTTCTGCAAAATTCTGTAGAATTCTGACATCATCACTGTAGAGAGTGATGATGTCAGAATTCATCAGTGTACTGAAGAACTATTACTTCAGTACACTGAGGATTTCCCTGAGCTGGTTAAATACTGTTATTTCTTTCTACCACAACAAGGTTCTCACCAGGAGTTTTTCACAGCATAGGGGGATCGCATGGTGCGAGTGTGAAACTTATAGTAGTTATTAAGAGTTTGCCAAAAAAATGAGCTATGGTTTAACCCAACCGTCCTTCATAATCATAGCGCCACCTATTGGTAAAAGAAAATCATAGACATTATATTTGAAAGTTTGTGATAAAATCCTTGAAAATGGTCAGTTACGTCTCAACACTTAAAATTTCTGTCACACCCCGACATGCAACACACCTCAACGTGCACGTTCATCGCTGCTTGCAGATTTATTATTACTATTATTATTATTATTATTATTATTATTATTATTATTATTATTATTATTATTATTATTTTCAGTCTAGATGCGCATCAGCCAAAACCAGGCATTTAGTTTCTCTTTCAGAATAAGTTTAACTTGTAGTTGTTTTGTTTTGTTTAAATGAAATCTAATGTATTCTATTCTCATTCTTCGTTTTGGTTTGATTCGCTGAGCAGAACCATCAGGTACTGCTGTGCCTCTTTATTTATTCTGGAGTGCATTTTTGTTCCCACTGTGACCATGAAACCACACCTCTGTCCTTGGAACGCGTTAAAGTCACACACACACCTGCACTGACCAGCAAGGGCTGCATGTTGATGAGACACACACACACACACACACACACACACACACACACACACACACACACACACAATCTGTTAATATATTCATAGAAAGCTGTAACAGCTCCTGTGGATTCACTTCATGATAAACAAACACAAACAGACCACGTGAAAAACCTGTAAAAATACCAGTTAAATTACTAGTTAAAGTACCAGTTAAAGTACTAGTTAAAATATCAGTTAAAGTACTAGTTAAAGTACTATAAATACCAGTTAAAGTACCAGTTAAATTACTAGTTAAAGTACAAGTTAAAGTACTAGTTAAAGTACAAGTTAAAGTACTAGTTAAAGTACTAGTTAAAATATCAGTTAAAGTACTAGTTAAAGTACAAGTTAAAGTACTATAAATACCAGTTAAAGTACCAGTTAAATTACTAGTTAAAGTACAAGTAGAAGTACTAGTTAAAGTACTAGTTAAAATACCAGTTAAAGTACTAGTTAAAGTACTAGTTAAAATATCAGTTAAAGTACTAGTTAAAGTACAAGTTAAAGTACTATAAATACCAGTTAAATTACTAGTTAAAGTACAAGTTAAAGTACTAGTTAAAGTACTAGTTAAAATACCAGTTAAAGTACTAGTTAAAGTACTAGTTAAAATATCAGTTAAAGTACTAGTTAAAGTACTAGTTAAAGTATCAGTTAAAGTACTAGTTAAAGTACTAGGTAAAGTACTAGTTAAAGTATCAGTTAAAGCACTAGTTAAAGTACTAGTTAAAGTACTAGTTAAAGTACTAGTTAAAGTACTAGTTGAATGTTGTTTTAAAGTGGCTCTAAAGGTAAAACTTTAGAGTTGTTTCCACCGTGAGAACCAGATGTAGAGGATGAACCACGTGCGCTCTGCGTCTGGCTCTGCGCTCCGCTCCGCACCGTGCGTAACGCTCTGACGCACACACACTTCCAGGCACTGAGCTCCGTGTCACTGCTCAGTGCGCGGCTGACAGCTCGTGGTGGACGTTCACACGCTCAGAGGATGCGCGTCCACGTGCATGGAAGGAGCTGCTCTCTGGGTTTCATCCTCCTGCAGCTGCTGCTCCGCAAGGAGGTGAGTGCACGCGCAAAGGCTCTGTGCGTGTGTAAGTCTCAGCTGAAATCGATAAGAACTGGTGTTTTATCAGCTCAACTGTTTCTGCTGAGAGCTTTTAGTGGAGTTCAACACTTTCAATATTGTTCAAACCTGTGAGAAAAACGCTGAAATATCACAAATAACTTGAGCGCACACACACATATTAACCATATGTGTGACATATCTACACACACTGATGATATGTTGTGCTGTTCCATTCCAGTCTGTTTCTCACCCATTGAAAAGCACGTTTACTATGTTTAATCTGATTAATTTATTTTTTGTCTGCTAAATACATTCATTCCATTGTAATAACTCAAATCTGACACCACAGTGTGTGTTTATGTGGTGATGAATGTAAAAAGTTTTTCATAGTCGACACATTTTGAACATTTAGCTAATTTTTCTTTCATTTGAGACAGAAATTCATGTAAAACAGCATGTTCTATATCGTTGATAAAAATGTGCATACATGAAAAATAAATCTAAATCTAAATGTTAAATATAAATATACATGTTGAATCTAAATCTAAATGTTAAATATAAATATACATGTTAAATGTAAATCTAAATGGTAAATATAAATATACATGTTAAATGTATATGTTAATGTTAAATCTAAATCAAAATGTTAAATTTAAATCTACATGTTAAATGTAAATCTAAATGTTAAATTATTTATATATATTCTTGAAATATTGCAACTTTAATCTTCAAAAGCTGGTCTCAGGACCATTTTACGTTCCCCTCACAATGCATCATGGGACAGTTGAGTTTGACAAGTGTGCTCACCGTGCATACTAAAACATGTCCTCATATAGTATACATCCTGGTTTTTCTTCCGTACTCAATCTTTTCATACTATCTGATCTGAACACACTATAGACTTAGTATGAGTAGTACGTTAGTATGAATTAGGGGTTGAACGACTACATCATTTTAAAGGTCGACTCTATGTGCATACTAGTTGAGACGACGTCACCAAGAGCCGAAGCTGAGCCAAGTGCCGCTGTTGTGACAAAATCTTTCACCCAAAAAAATCTCTGACCGCAGGTGGCGACAGTTCCAACCCCTGTGGCTTCTCGGCAGGGGTTGGAACCGTCGCCCTAACCCTAACCCTTAAACACGTTTGTAAATCTTCTCCAGTCTGCATTTACTTCACCCACCGGAGCGTTATGTTTAAGGGGGACTAAATAGATTCTTAATAGCTACGATGAGGTTTAGCACTCTTCTCTACCATCGAAAAGCCGCAGCGGTCACAGATTTTTTTGGGTCACAAACTTTGGCACAACATCGTTAGACACGGGACACATGACATGCTATAGAAGCTAAGTAAACCTAGGAACACTGCTGCGTCGCCTACCGTGAGTCTATGCTAACTGTTAAGCCCTGAGACTTCCTCAGAGCTAGGCGTCTAAACTTTGTTTGGGCTGTTTTTGAGTAGTACGTTAGTATGAGTAGTACGTTAGTATGATTAGTACGTTAGTATGATTAGTACGTTAGTATGAGTAGTACGTTAGTATGATTAGTACGTTAGTGTGATCAGTACGTTAGTATGAGTAGTACGTTTGTGTGAGTAGTACGTTAGTGTGAGTAGTACGTTAGTATGAGTAGTACGTTAGTATGAGTAGTACGTTAGTGTGATCAGTACGTTAGTATGAGTAGTACGTTAGTGTGAGTAGTACGTTAGTATGAGTTGTTTGTTAGTGTGAGTAGTATGTTAGTGTGAGTAGTACGTTAGTGTGAGTAGTACGTTAGTGTGAGTAGTCCATTAGTATGAGTAGTACGTTAGTGTGAGTAGTACGTTAGTATGATCAGTACGTTAGTGTGAGTAGTACGTTAGTGTGAGTAGTACGTTAGTATGAGTAGTACGTTAGTATGAGTAGTACGTTAGTATGAGTAGTACGTTAGTGTGAGTAGTATGTTAGTGTGAGTAGTACGTTAGTGTGATCAGTACGTTAGTGTGAGTAGTACGTTAGTGTGAGTAGTACGTTAGTATGATCAGTACGTTAGTGTGAGTAGTATGTTAGTGTGAGTAGTACGTTAGTGTGATCAGTACGTTAGTGTGAGTAGTACGTTAGTGTGAGTAGTACGTTAGTATGAGTAGTACGTTAGTATGAGTAGTACGTTAGTGTGAGTAGGACGTTAGTATGATCAGTACGTTAGTGTGAGTAGTATGTTAGTGTGAGTAGTACGTTAGTGAGTAGTACGTTAGTGTGAGTAGTACGTTAGTTTGATTAGTACGTTTTTATGAGTAGTACGTTAGTTTGATTAGTACGTTTGTATGAGTAGTACGTTCGTTTGATTAGTACGTTAGTATGAGTAGTACGTTAGTTTGATTAGTACGTTAGTATGAGTAGTACATTAGTTAGATTAGTACGTTAGTATGAGTAGTACGTTAGTTTGATTAGTACGTTAGTATGAGTAGTACGTTAGTTTGATTAGTACGTTAGTATGAGTAGTACGTTAGTTTGATTAGTACGTCAGTATGAGTAGTACGTTAGTTTGAGTAGTACGTTAGTATGATTAGTACGTTAGTATGAGTAGTACGTTAGTTTGATTAGTGCGTTAGTATGAGTAGTACGTTAGTTTGATTAGTACGTTAGTTTGAGTTGTACGTTAGTTTGATTAGTACGTTAGTATGAGTAGTATGTTAGTTTGATTAGTACGTTAGTATGAGTAGTACGTTAGTTTGATTAGTACGTTAGTATGAGTAGTACGTTAGTATGAGTAGTACGTTAGTTTGATTAGTACGTTAGTATGAGTAGTAATTAAATCGGGGCTTTCGCCGTAGTACGTTAGTATGATTAGTAGGTTAGTATGATTAGTAGGTTAGTATGATTAGTACGTTAGTATGATTAGTACGTTAGTATGAGTAGTAGGTTTGTATGAGTAGTACGTTAGTATGATTAGTACGTTAGTATGATTAGTAGGTTAGTATGATTAGTACGTTAGTATGATTAGTAGGTTTGTATGATTAGTACGTTAGTATGATTAGTACGTTAGTATGATTAGTAAGTTAGTATGATTAGTAGGTTAGTATGATTAGTACGTTAGTATGATTAGTAGGTTAGTATGAGTAGTACGTTTGTATGATTAGTACGTTAGTATGATTAGTACATTAGTATGATTAGTAGGTTAGTATGATTAGTACGTTAGTATGATCAGTACGTTAGTATGATTAGTACGTTAGTATGATTAGTACATTAGTATGATTAGTAGGTTAGTATGATTAGTACGTTAGTATGATTAGTACATTAGTATGATTAGTAGGTTAGTATGATTAGTACGTTAGTATGATCAGTACGTTAGTATGATTAGTAAGTTAGTATGATTAGTACGTTAGTATGATTAGTAGGTTCGTATGATTAGTACGTTAGTATGATTAGTACGTTAGTATGATTAGTACGTTAGTATGACATCTACAACAGAGCCAAACCCTTGTTTCTGCTGCTGCGGCCCTTTGAGACGACACTTGAGGCTCTTCCTGTGTGACGCTGAACGTCTGTTCTCCTAAATAACTCCTGCTATCTGCTCTGGTCTCTATAAAACCTTCAGATCAATGTGAGGTCACAGCCACAGGTACGCAGTGCAGCACAGTGCAGAGATGCTGAAAATGACTGTAATCTGTTCGTCTGTGGCCTGAGTGCTGCTGATGTCTGATCCTCACACTGAGACAGAGGAATGAGACGCTTGTTTTACACCAGGAAGTGTCCAACTCAATCCAGGGGCCACAAACCACCTAGTGTGACCTCACGCTTCTGAAGAAGAAAAATATGGGGTGTAGTGTTGTTTCATAGTTGACATATTTAGAACATTTAGCTAATTTGTATTTCATTTGAGACATTAATTCATGTAAAACAGCATGTTCTATATCATTGATAAAAATGTGTATACTGTACAAATACATCTAAATGTAAAATTGGTCACCAAGTGTATAGCTAAATGTTAAATGTAAATAAAAATCTTAAAGGAAAATGTTAAATCTAAATCTAAATGTTAAATCTAAATGTTAAATCTAAATGTTAAATTTAAATGTATATCTAAATCTAAATGTTAAATCTAAATGTTAACTAAATGTTAAATTTAAATGTAAATCTAAATGTTCTATTGGTCACCAAGTATAAAGCTAAATGAGAAAATGTAAATCAAAATGTAAATCAAAATGTTAAAGCAAAATGTAAAATGTAAAGCAAAATGTAAATCTAAATGTAAAATGTAAATCTAAATGTAAAATGTAAATCTAAATGTTAAATCTAAATCTAAATGTTAAATATATATATAAATGTTAAATCAAATGTAAATCTAAATGTTAAATGTAAATCTAAATGTTAAATGTAAATCAAAATGTTAAATGTAAATCAAAATGTTAAATGTAAATCTAAATGTTAAATGTAAATAAAAATGTTAAATCTAAATGTTAAGTTTAAATTTAAATCTAAATGTTCAATCACTCGCCAAGTTTAAAGCTAAATGTTTATAAAATTATGCAAAGTGGGCAGGTCAGCGCTTGTCAATCACGAGGCCCCGCCCACACCGCTGACTGCGGCTCAATGAGTAATGAGAGGGGGAGAGGCAGAAACATGGTGGGAACACTTCAAACTGACGAACGCTGAAGAGCGTTAATGACTGGTGTGGACCTGCCCACTTTGCATGATTTCTAAACATCTAGTTTTACACTTGGCAACCGATTTAATAGTTAGATATTAATTTAACATTTAGATTTAGATATAATTTCGAGATTTACATTTACATATACAATTTTGATTTAGATTAAACATTTACATTTAGATTTATTTTTCATGTGTACACATTTTTAACAATGATATAGAACATGCTGTTCTACAAGAATTTCTGTCTCAAATGAAAGAAAAATGAGCTAAATGTTGAAAATATGTCGGCTCTGAAAATGTGACAGAGCTTTTACATTTGGCGAATTGGCACCACAAATTAGTGTTGAGTTTGATGATCATGAGGATGTACACACACACACACACACACACACACACACACACACAGACACTGTAATGAGATCAGGGACGTGGTGATCACCTGTCGTGTCTCTGAGTGTTTGAGCGTAAATGGCGTTGTCGTCTGGTCGAGGTTTGGCTGCGGGCGACCAACGCTCTGTGATAACGATCTTGTTTCAGCGAGGATTATTTCATTGTTGTTATTAAGTGTTTTTGTTGTTATTTAATCAGAATCAGAGCATTAACACAGGAAACAAAGGTGTCTTTCTTATTGTGTGTTCCGAGTCATTTTGTGTTTGTGTGTATATTTTTAGATGTTTTTATACTATTTCATGTTTTTGGTCCTTTTCTGCAACTTTTGGTGATTTTTTACATGTATACAGTATATGTATATTTTTTGTATTTTGTAAATTTTTGCTGTTTCGCGTCACTTTTGTGTAATTTTTTGTGTTTACCTGTCATTTGTGTATTTTCTTTTTGTCATTTTGTCTGTTTTAGGAGTCATTTTGTTGTGTTTTGGAACTTATTTTATGTATTTTTCTTGTTTCATGTATTTTTTCGTCAGTTTGTGTGCACAATCTAGATTCTAAACAACGCTCTCTCCCTCTCTGACAAACATGTGTCAGCTTGGCCTGTGATATGATGAGCCACTGCAGACACACACACACACACACACACACTATCATGCTTGTACAGGGGAGGCTTTCTTTCTCCAGCGACACAAACAGATAAAATTGTTCACAACAAAAGGAATTTATGGGCCACCCAGAGGAAATAAATAGAGGATATGATCAGTGTCCCAGTATAAATGAAATGATCCTCCCAGTGTCTGCAGATGGAAGCAAACACTAATATTTACAGGACAAGGACTGGGAGGAGATAACTGAGCAGGTGATCAACAGAACAATCCGTCTACAGGGACGTCCAAAGGTAACAAAAAAAACCTCCATAAATCCTGAGTTTACATCCAAACTCAATGATTACTATTTCTATATCTGACTGGGATTGATTTATACTCCTATTATTGGTCTCCGTTTCTATGCTGAGGACACACAGGTCTATATGTGTTAGAAAATCTGTATTTTCATGTTCAAATCTCATTTTTCCTCCTCACACAATCCAACAAGGGCCTGATTTAGTGATTAGTCATCTTTCAAAAATATTTATATGAATATAATACTTAGTTTTTACGACAACGTATTAGAGCCACATTAAAATAAAAAGAATTCTGAGCATTACGAGAAAAAAATCGTAATATTTCAAGATTAAACTTGTAATTTTGTTTGATTAAAGTCATAATATTTCAACATTAAAGTCATAATATTTTGAGAATATTCATAATTTTTTGAGAATAAAGCTGTATCCTAAAAAACAGTGATAGCCCTGAAGTCTTCCTGCCACTTCCTCCTTTAGAGGCTATTTGCTCTAAATCATTTACATCAGTTACATTTACATCAGTTACAGTTACATCAGTTACAGTTACATCAGTTACATTTACATCAGTTACATTTACATCAGTTACAGTTACATCAGTTACAGTTACATCAGTTACATTTACATCAGTTACAGTTACATCAGTTACAGTTACATCAGTTACATTTACATCAGTTACATTTACATCAGTTACAGTTACATCAGTTACAGTTACATCAGTTACAGTTACATCAGTTACAGTTACATCAGTTACATTTACATCAGTTACAGTTACATCAGTTACATCAGTTACATTTACATCAGTTACATTTACATCAGTTACAGTTACATCAGTTACATTTACATCAGTTATATTTACATCGGTTACAGTTACATCAGTTACAGTTACAGTTACATCAGTTACATTTACATCAGTTACATTTACATCAGTTACATCAGTTACAGTTACATCAGTTACATTTACATCAGTTACATTTACATCAGTTACAGTTACATCAGTTACATTTACATCAGTTACATCAGTTACAGTTACATCAGTTACATTTACATCAGTTACAGTTACATCAGTTACATTTACATCAGTTACAGTTACATCAGTTACATCAGTTACATTTACATCAGTTACATTTACATCAGTTACAGTTACATCAGTTACATTTACATCAGTTATATTTACATCGGTAACAGTTACATCAGTTACAGTTACAGTTACATCAGTTACATTTACATCAGTTACATTTACATCAGTTACATCAGTTACAGTTACATCAGTTACATTTACATCAGTTACAGTTACATCAGTTACATCAGTTACATTTACATCAGTTACATTTACATCAGTTACAGTTACATCAGTTACAGTTACATCAGTTACATCAGTTACAGTTACATCAGTTACATTTACATCAGTTACAGTTACATCAGTTACATCAGTTACATTTACATCAGTTACATTTACAACAGTTACATCAGTTACATTTACATCAGTTACAGTTACATCAGTTACATTTACATCAGTTACATTTACATCAGTTACAGTTACATCAGTTACATCAGTTACAGTTACATCAGTTACATTTACATCAGTTACAGTTACATCAGTTACATCAGTTACATTTACATCAGTTACATTTACAACAGTTACATCAGTTACATTTACATCAGTTACAGTTACATCAGTTACATTTACATCAGTTACATTTACATCAGTTACATCAGTTACAGTTACATCAGTTACATTTACATCAGTTACAGTTACATCAGTTACATCAGTTACATTTACATCAGTTACATTTACATCAGTTACAGTTACATCAGTTACAGTTACATCAGTTACATCAGTTACAGTTACATCAGTTACATTTACATCAGTTACAGTTACATCAGTTACATCAGTTACATTTACATCAGTTACATTTACAACAGTTACATCAGTTACATTTACATCAGTTACAGTTACATCAGTTACATTTACATCAGTTACATTTACATCAGTTACAGTTACAGTTACATCAGTTACATTTACATCAGTTACATCAGTTACATTTAGATCAGTTACAGTTACATCAGTTACATTTAGATCAGTTACAGTTACATCAGTTACATTTAGATCAGTTACAGTTACATTTACATCAGTTACGAATGGAACAGATTCAAACGTTTTTCTTTCACTGCTTTCCCTCACCTTTCTCTCTCTCTCGTGCTGTTCGTGCGCCCACGGTGCTGGTCTAGTTTTTTTTTTCTGTGCAGTTGGTTAGTGGCACTTTCAGTTTGATCATGTGATGGTTGTAGGTTGAAATCCCAGTGGATTCTCTCTAAGTTTGGGTTTAGCTTCAGGCCGTGTTTAGCCTCAGATACTGACGTCTTGTGCTGTGAGTTGTTTTTATATTTTCAGTGTTTTTTTCTGCTCAAACTTTAGGGAGTTTAGACAAAGGCTAGATTGTGTGACGCTGTTACACTCAGAAAAAAGTCTCCCCTGAAGCTGGTGGCGTAGCCGTCAAATCAACTTTTGGTAGCGTTCATCAGGTGATAGGGGGCGGGGTCTAAAAAACAGTGATGTTAGACATCTCAATCCTGTAAAAATGTTATTAAAAAGGGACAGGGAAGAGTCGTAACTCGTTTATTTTATATATTTTTATTCATAAATCATGTTTAATATTCCCCTCATTCTACCTTAATGCAGCGGTTCTGAAACTTGGGGTCGCGAGCAGTGTTGTGCTAGTTACTGAAAAAAAGTAACTAGTTACCGTTACTAGTTACTTCATTCACAAAGTAACTCAGTTACTATTTTGATTTCTTACACCAAAAAGTAATGCGTTACTGGAAAAAGTAACTTTTGAGTTACTTAGAATTAAAGAATGTATTATTTATTTTGGGTCATTTGTGTCCATACAGCTTCATTTTAGTGCTGTAATAATATAATAATCCACTGCTGATCAACTGCTATAAAACAACCATAAATGATGTTCATATAAAGCACAAAACAGCTGCTCCAAAATTAAAACAGTAATTTTTCAGCCTTAGCACAGTAATGTAAAGTAAGCTGTGCATATTCCAGGTGCTCATTCTGCTGTTAAAAATGCTTATAAAAATAAATGTGGAAAAACTAATTCACTGCATTTTTCTCAGCTACACAAAGCTAAACATATCATGCTAATGAGCTGCTGTTAGCAGTGACTCAGCAGTAGCGACAGGCTGCATATTTACAACAACAAACCGTGCAATAGTTTGGCTGACCTGTTCCTGGATAACAGTCACAGTCCGTTAAAATCCAGCCGCAGCGTTAGCTTAGCTTCACCGATGCATCTTTTGGAGACAAAAATAATATGTGTATTTCCACTCTGAGAAGCTCGTCCTGTTCTCGCATTAACTCGCCATGATTGGTGCACGTGATGTAAACAGGAACACGCTGACAATGCTTCTTCTTCTACTGTTTTACTGTGTTTGGCACGGCGTCCCGCAAAAATATGTAGCGCCACTGTAAACAGGAAGTACACTGCATCTAGCAAAGTAAAGGACAAACGCACCATATTGTAACGGTAATGGCGTTATTTCTTTAGAAAAATATTACGTTACAGTACTAGATACTGTAAAAAGTGATGTTGGGGCAGTAACGCGTTACACCCAACACTGGTCGCGAGGCACTGGGAAGGGGCCTTTAAGAAGCTAAGCATATATTTTTATGAACAATTTGAGCCCATTTTTGCTTATTTTTACCATTTTTCTGCAACTCCACCAAACTTGTCATATTTTGCCCGATTCTCATCACTTTTTCTTGCCATATTTTTGCTCCTTTTAATATATTTTGCTACATTACTAACATTTCTTGACACTTGACACATTTTTTTCACTTTCAAAACATGTTCAGCACTTATAAACCATTTTCACCACTTTTCCACCTAATTTCACATATGTTGACCCATTATTGGCACTTTTAACCTCTTTTCACCATATTTCATGATTATTCACCCTTTGTCGTCCTCATTATTTGGAAGTTTAAACTATATGTTTCAGTATTGACACTTTGAACCCTTTGTAGCACTTTTCCTGTCTGTTTTTGGTCACTCTAACTTCTAATTCATTTCTGTGAAAAACAAAAGACATTTCACCACATTTTCCACCATTTCAGGTCACTTTTAACTTATTTTATTTCTGATTAAAACAAGGATTTACATCTTTAAGATGACTATATACTATGGCCCAAATAATAAATAACTTCCTGGATAACTGAAATGGACTCCAACCACCAAAATAGTGTTAAAAATTATTAGCATTTCATATCTGTGCGTTTTATTATGAAAGGTTTCTACTTCTATGTTAAAGCTGATATCCGGAGTTTCTGAGAAACGTCTCGATGTCCCGCCCTAATAAGCGCCACTTCCTCCCCCTGCCTCTGCAATCTACCAGAAGCCACGCCTCTACTTTTCTGCACACACATCGCGGAACATAACAAGGTATCATTGATATATGTCTATGGGTCAGGTAAGAGCCATAAATCAAATTTACCTGTTTGCTGTTGTGACGCCTTGTTTCCGTGCACAGTTCCACATTCACTTTGATTGACAGTCTCAAAAACAGGAAGTTGAAGCCTATTGGCTGGGCAATCATGGCGATCGTTTCCATTCGTATAGGGGCCAATAGGACGAAGGAGGGACTTATATACGTCAATGTATATGAATGACCACCAGCAGTAGGAGTGGGAACCACTGGGCACCTCACGATACGATATGTGATACAAAACTCATGATAACGATTATCTCACGATATGACGATACTGCGATTATCGATACATTGGTCAGAAATCAATCTATGATAATCTATGACATAACAAGAAAAAAGATTATTATTATTTTCTATCTCTGAAAGATAATAAATTGAAAAAGTGTCCTATGAACAGTGACACTATTTTAGTGCAACATAAGTGTCAACATACCAATGTAAACTAATAAGTATGTCTAATAGTGCTTTATGTAAATAATAAATAGGGTCTTTTTTACCAATGACACCATTATAGTGAAATATTCCAGTAAACAATATATTGGTTCCTTCAACAAACAGTAACACACTTTCTGTGAAGACGTACCTGCACATTTTAGTGAAAAAGCAGAAAAGATTTTGGAAAAAAAAAAAAAAAAAAAAAAAATAAAAATCGATACTTAGCGGGAGCATATCGATAATCGATCGTGTGGAAAAATATTGCGATATATTGCTGTGTCGAGATATTGTCACACTCCTAACCAGCAGTAGACCATAGTAAAGGACTGAAAAGAATGATACATTAACATAGATTCTCCAGATATCAGCTATAAGTGTGCTAAGTGTGGCGCAGCTACAAAACAGGAGACATCCACCAAATGTTGAAGAAGGAAACTTAAAACTTGGTGACGTTGTTAGAAATGTGTAAATGTGCAGTTGATTGTGTCCAGTCACTGTGGAAACCTGCGCTCGTAGCTCCATCAAACATCACTGTAAAGGTTTTCACTCGCTAGTTTTCTTTAGAGAGCAATCATGTTTCAATCATGTTTTAATCATGTTTTAATCATGTTTTAATCATGTTTTAATCATGTTTCAGTCATTTTCAGTCATGTTTTAATCATGTTTCAGTCATGTTTCACTGATGAGAAATGAGAATTAAAAAAAAACGCTGCACCAATGACTCGTGGATGGAGAAGTCGTCCTGAGCAGGAAGTGATTAGTGAAATAAAAAGTGTGACTGTGATTTCTTTTTGTCTCCTGAGAGGTTTTTGAAGTGAAAGCAGCTCAGCTGATGTGAATGTTTCTCACTGCATCCATCCATCATCCAACATTTCATCCCACTGGGAATTTACAGGTTTTCAGTTAAATAATGAAATGATAAACATTGGAGGGTCAATGCTTTCCCCAATGGACGGACGGATGGAACAAAATAACTGATAGTATAGCAGAGAAAAGTGATATCAATCAATGATAATGATAACAACAGCAACACAAACTACAATAACAAAACACCAGCGGTCCTTTGGGTCCTGAACTGGGAAGCTAGATTTCTTTGTAACTTCCTGGATTTAATGGGTGTGTGCTGTACTACGACGCTGGCTAACTTCTTACCAGGCTAAATCACCATGGTAACCAAGTCTGAACACATAAGCCTGGTCTGGACCAATATTGGTACAATTATTTTTTTTCAGCAAAACCATAACGCTCAAAGGAAGGTGAGGACCTCGAGCTTTGAGCAGTTCCCAAAGCAAACACAAGATACACAAGATTCACAAAAAAAAACACACATGATGAAAGATAATATACAAAAATAAGCCTGAAATATGGTGAAAAGAGGTTAAAAGTGACAATAATGGGTGAAAAAGTGGTTGAACAGGTTTATAAGTTCACAAAATGTTGTAAAAGTGGAAAAAAAATAAATAAAGAAAAGGCATTGAAAGTTGATGAAGAGGGGGAGGACTTCATTAGTTAATGGTAGCGCAGAGACGCTCTCTTTATAAAAGTTAAATAAATGAAGCCTGAAGCCAAAATAAGTGGATAATTACTGGAAACTCAGCACAGTAAGGAAGTGGCAAGAATGGCGTCAAAATCTAAAAACAAAAAAGTGGCCTGAACACGAATACAATCAGTGCTGAGCAGCGGCGTGAAGGTGCTAATGCTAGCCCCCACGAGGCTACTATGGACGACAGTGAGAAAGAAGCAGCAGACGGGGCAGTGAGCGAAATACCAAAGTTCACAAAAGACAAAAATACACAACTGGATGACATTAAAGGTGAAACTGCAAAGACTAATTTGACACTAGAAGAAGCCGAAGCAAGAATTGTACGCAACAAGGAACACCAGCGAAACATGGAGGAGGTGATGACGGAAATGCTAAAGCTACAAACGAAGGCTAACGGAGCTAGAGGGGCGGGGCGCTCAAGGGGGGAGAACGTGAGGATCTACGAAGAACCTGAAGGAGCAGAAGGAGAGCCTCGACCAGTCGGTACCTTCGTAGTGAAGTCGCTCAGGGAGAATCTCGATATTCCTGCTGAGACGGGCATGCAAATAGAGAGAGCACACCGCACACTGACACCGCGGGCGCACAGCCTAGATCCATCGTGGTCAGATTCCACGGTTCTAAAATGAAGGAACAGGTGATTTAATCAGTGTGGCAAAAGAAAGTCTGGACCTGGAAAGACTTCAGATAATCCTGGACCACAATGAGGATCCTAATGGAGGACGGCATTAGATTCCAAACCCTGTTTCCAGCAAGGCCGAGGGTCTTTTGGGCGGAGGGAGTAAGAACCTATGAATCACTGACGATATATATTATTATTTTTTTCATGCATAATCAGGTGTTCACAGTTAAAACATGGTTAGACACCTCACTGAGAACTCATCTGTGTGACTAAATGTGATCAAACAAAGACAGAGTTTAGATGATCTTAGAACAAAGTGTGTTTATGGATAACGATGGTGGGTTCCTCCCACCTGCTACCTCAGAACCCCCCCTCGCCCTGTTACTCTCTCTATCTTTTAAAAACACACACGACACATTCACTAAACAAACCTTTGATTTCATCTACTTTCTGTTTTGAGTGCCAGGAAAAGTCACTGCTGTTTAACTGAGACTTTAGTATGTTTATTACATCTATTCCTTTTAGTTTCCTTAGAGCAGGGGTTCTCAACCTTGGGGTCAGAACCCCATTTGAGGTCACAAGACACTGGGAGGGGGTCACCAGACGCCTTCAAGAATCTAAGAATATTTGAGAATTTGAGCTCATTTTTGCTTATTTTTACCATTTTTTGACAACTACATCACTTTTTTGCCATATTTTTGCTCCTTTTAATGCATTTTTGCAACATATCTCACATTTATGACACTTCTACATCACATTTTAATGCCTTTTCTGTACATTTTTTCCACCTTCAACACATGTTCAGCACTTATAAACCCTTTCCATCACTTTTCCACCTAATGTCACATATGATGACCCATTATTGTCACTTTTAACCTCTTTTTACCATATTTCATGCTTATTTTTTGCCAATTTAACCACATTCATTGCTCATTATTTGCCAGTTTAAACTAATTGTTCCATTATTGACACTTTGAACCCTTTTTACCACTTTTTCTGTCTGATTTTGCTCACTTTAATTTGCAACTTTTAACCAATTTCTGTGGTTTTGAAAATCCCATTTCACCACCTTTTTCACCATTTTTGGTCACTTTTAACTCATTAAAACAAGGATTTACATATTTAAAATGACTATATACTATGGTGAAAATAATAGTAAACCTCCTGGATAACATTGGATTAGATAAATAAATAAATGTGGTTATCACAGATTCATAGAACAATGGACTAATTTTTTAGGTGTTTTGTGTGTTTTTTGGGGGTAAATTGTGCATTTTTCTGTCCTTTTGTATGATTTTGTGTGTTTACTGTGGGGATTGCACAAAGTTAGACATCCCTGCCTGCCTGTGAGCATTATGGCTTTGCTAAACAAAAACCCTTCATGTACAGTACATGCACATTTGTGAAAACTTCAAATTGTCAAATATGCGGGAAATTTTTTTTTACTCAGCCAGAAAAGTTAATGTGTGTGTGTGTGTGTGTGTGTGCGCGTGTGTGTGTTCCGCAGGCCGGGGCCATCCACCCTGAGTGTGCTCTGGTGGTGCAGCACATGAAGGCTAAGGAGGAGTGTAACCACATACGTAGACAGGAGAAGAGCAACCACTCCTTAAGGACAGGTCAGTCTGCGTCTTTCCATGTTATTGCACAAATGGTGAAAAACTAATCAAATAATACAAGTTTATAAGACACAGAGCCAAGCTACAGTGATTTCATGTGAAGGATTTTTAATATCCACCAGTGGTAAAATAACAATAAGGAAGTCACATAAAGAAAAAGTGTGTTATTAAACAATAAATAGTAACCTTTATACTATAAATCAAAACAGAGATCAGATTTTTTTCTCCATTCCCACATGCAGTTATGGGACAATGAAAATAGTCAAAAAAAAGCAGTATTTTGTTCATATTTCCAGAGCGTGTGAGCCTAGAACCAATGCATATCTGTGACTAATCATTAGTGATGTGAACAGTCTATGTTCATAGCTCTATGCTGATCATCTTACAGGGAGCTGAGACATATGCTAAGTAGTTTACTGAAGGCTCAAACATTATACAGTATATATAGATGTATAGCAGATCTTTTAGTAGGTGACGCTGTATTACTATTATCACATTTACCTTTCCTATGATTCACTTCCAAAAACACACAAAATGACAACAAAAAGCAGAAAACAACAAAAATACACAAAATAACTTCAAAAGCACAAAAAAATACAACAAAATCTAAAACAGGTAAAACTACAAAGAGAAAATATGCAAATTACAGGAAAACGCACTAAATGACTTGAAAAATACACAAAATGACAGAATAATATAGCGAACAACAATAAAAGTTCAAAAACACACGTAACAACAACAAAACAAAAACACAAAATTGTTCCAAAAACATGCAAGACAACCGAGAGAAAATATGAAAATTACAGGAAAATGTGCAAAATGACAATTCAAAATACACAAAATGATGGAATAATATACAGAACTAATATAAAAGTTCAAAAATAGAACAAAAAGGCCCCTAAAACACACAAAATGAATAAAACCGAACAACAATAAAAGTTTAAAAACACACATAAATACAATTGCAATGACTCAGAAAAAAACAAAACATGGAAATGGAATAAAAAAATCCTCCAAAAACATGCAAAATGACAAAGAGAAAATATGCAAAAAACACACAAAATGATAATAAAAGCACACAAAAATATACAAAAATTAGAGGAAAGCATAATATGTGCAAAATGGCAAAAACCAAAACACAAAGCACAGAGAAGTAAATTATCCAAATCTCAAAAATGATTAATCAGAAAAAAACTACACATTTACAGTGTGAATATTGAATTATTAAGGAACAACTAGTAAAAAAATACATATTTTTTTTTAGACCAAAATGCGTGGAATGTGTTGAATTGATCTGGAATGACCCAGAAGTGATTGCACACAGTGTGTGGCTGTATTTGGTGCTCGTGGGAACACTTCTTTCATCCTTTTTCATCCTTTTTTCATCCATCTTTCATCCATCTTTCATCCTTTTTTCATCCCTTTTTCCTCCTTTTTTCATCCTTCTTTCATCCATCTTTCATCCATCTTTCATCCATCTTTCATCCTTTTTTCATCCTTTTTTCCTCCTTTTTTCATCCTTCTTTCATCCATCTTTCATCCTTTTTTCATCCTTCTTTCATCCATCTTTCATCCTCTTGTCGTTAACTACGCAGCAACACATTAATGAATGGTTTTCAAACACAAACTCAATCTCTTAAAAGCCTCTTCAGCCTCGTCGTCCCACACAAAACGCATTAGCTCCAAATGCCACTTTCTCCTGCGTTATTTAAGACCATTAGAATGACCAGTAAGTAACGTGCACAAAGACCAGCCGTGCAGTGAGAGAGGGACGGAGACCACGTGGACGTGCATTCAGAGAAACCAATAATGAACACACAGTAATCAGCTGTGGTTCTTTATCAACATTAGAACAAGTCTTTGATTCTTCACTCATAAATCAAACTGATTCATTTATTTACACATGGACAACTGGCGGCATGTGGCCTTCAGTCTAATTTTGTGCAGTCCTTAAAAAGTAAAACGCACAAAAACAACAGAAAAATATAAAAGGACCAAAAAATAAAAAATAACACACAACCTAAATAATACGAAAATAACAGGAAAACACAGACAGACTAAAAATACACAAAATGACAGAAAACTGGACAACAATACATAATACATAAATGACAGGACAACATAACATAATAACATGTGTAAAAAGGCTCCAAAAAACACAAAACAACAACAAAATGCATGGAACACAAATACACAAAATTATGAAAAAATATACCAAACAAGAAAACCACACAAAATAAGTTCTAAAACACAAAAATACAACAAAACAACAAAGAGAAAACATGTGAATGATGGGAAAACACACAAAATGTCTCTAAAAATTCACAAAATGACAAACATACACAAAATGACAGAAAAATTTACAGAACAAAAAAAAAATGCACAAGATAAGTTTAAAAGTACATCAAAATCACTCCTAAAACACACAAAGCAACTAAACCATAAACACACACAAATTAAGTTCCAAAACACAGAAATACAACAAAGTGAATCCTAAAACGCACAAAATGACAAAGAAAAAATACACAACTGACAAGAAAAATATACCAAACAACAAAAGAAAAAGATGAGGTGCAGCTGTTTTATTATCCCACATTTTCAGTTTCCTACGTAGTTCCTGAAATATTGGAATCTGAAAATAGAAGAAAAATAAGGACACATACCCCCCCTCACTAAATTAGCCATATTTAAAAAGTATTTGTTCGATCAAACTAGAAATGTACAGTGTGAATATTGAAAAATCACAGAACAATTGGTAAAAAAACTGAATTTTTTGAGATCGAAGAGCGTGGGTCATGTGTTGAAATGACCCCAGGGGTGGACTGGTCATCTGATCCAAAGTGGGCCGATCAGGTCCGCTATGAGTTTTCTTTTTTTTTGACGAGTCAGCGGAGGCAGCCATGTTATCAGGTGGCCATAAGTGGTTCAAAAATGGCCAAAAACTTGTTAAAAAGAGTGAAAAGTGACTAAAATTGGCCAAAAGCAGTCAAGAGTGGCCAAAAATGGGCAAATAAAGAGGAAGCAGGTGGTATGTAACAGCAAAGGGTAGCAAAAATGTGGAACAAAAAGAGGAAAAATGTAGCAAAAAAATGAAACAAGTGGTATTTTATTGGACAAAAATGCACTTATTTGGATGAAAAGTGGCCAAAAATTTAAAGAAAGGATATAAATGGACAGAAAATAGAAAAAAAATGGATATTTATTGGCAAACAGAAGCTAAAGTCTGAAATGATTTTTTGAAAAAGGGCAAAAATGGGACAAAGGAAGTTGTAAAATGGCCAAAAAAATCAAATAAAAAGTTTTTTCTTTATAAGCTTTTCTGGGGGATCAATAATTCAAATGAAGACATAAAGAGCCACATGTTGAGAATCACTGACTTAATAACAGCTTTCACTGCAGCTTTTATTTCTCTGGAGAATTCCAGCGCGTTCAGACGAACCAATCACAGGAGGAGATGATGAATATGTTGCTCAGGTGGATTGTGAACAAACTCAATCCTTTATCATCCTCCAGTGGTTCTGAATGAATCTGGTCCTCTGGTTGTCCTGACCTTCATGTGCCCTCAAACCTCAGCTTTACAAACACTGGGACCACAGCTGCTTTTCCTCACAATCATCTGCATCATTTACGTTGGTTTCCCTGTGAACGTGCACAGCGTAAACATGAGAATTAGCATTAGTGCACAGAGGAAAGTCCACTTCCTCCTCCTCCCACGCCTGTGGACGTGCAGCAATGAGCAGGGAGAGGCCGATGACTCAGCGCTTTTCCCTGAAGGACACACGGCTCGTTTATCACAAAGCTAATGGTGCTGAGCTCATTCACACACAGGGATATGAACCATTGAACACATTGAGAAAGTTACAAACTGATGGTTTTGGACTGGACATCGAGTATGAAAAGGTGAGAGGGTTGAGAGGTGAACGTGACGTAAATGATACACAAAATGACAACAAAAATGATGGAAAAATATATCAAACAGCAACAAAAATACTCAAATAAGTAAAAAAAAAATACACAAAAGTACAACAAAAATGTACAAAAATAACAGCAAAACAAAATATATACGAAATGGCTCTAAAACACCCACAAAATGCATAGAACCTGCACGAAATATACAAAATCATGAAAAAATAACAAGAAAAATAAACAAAGTAAAATGCACAAAATGACAGAAAAACATACGGAACAACAACAAAAATACACAAAATAAGTGTGTGTGGTGTCATAATAAAAAAATAATAATTAAAATGCATTTTAAATCAGTATTTTTTTATTATTATAAATTACTAGATATTTCAGGGGACCTCATTTGAATTCCAGGCAACCCCACATGGGGTCATGACCCCAAAGTTGAAAAACACTGCAGCATTACTATGTTTTGTAAGTGTGTGGGAGTAGGGGGTACATGGCTTCACATTAAAGGTCTGAAGGGGTACGGGACTGTTTTGTACATTTAGAGAACGGATCTATTTTTATACGTCTGGACCAAAGAGATACTGAACAGATGTGTCTGTGTGTTACATTAAAAAGGTTAAATATAGTTTTATGACGTGTGTTTGAAGCAGATTCATTTCAAGAGAATTGTAGACTTTGGTATAAAAGTGTGACATTTGGCACAGATTCTCTCTCTGAGCCACTATTTTGGAAGAAGCCACTCAAAAATTCAATATGGCGGTGTTTTTTTAAGATGGCCACCATTGCTATTCAATGGTTATTATAAAACCAAAAAATGCTTGGATCAGACCACAGCAGGAGGCCGTGGAAGTTTGGTGTTTTCCTGCACCAGGCGTTGGTCAATGGGAGGCGATTAAATGTTTTGCCTCTAGCGGACGCCGTCCTGACTGCACCCGGGGGGGGGGGGACCAGACCTTTCCGCTGACACCTCGTTTGGCCTGATCCAAGCATTTTTTAGTTATTTAATAACCAGGGCCTTAAATGAACTTTTTAGGTTCTTAAAGTTTCCAGCCAACCATATTTTCCAGCAGCCAAATTGTTTTCCAGTAAAAATAAAACTACATTCTGAACCACAGAATAGATTTAAGCATTCATGTTTTTTTGAATAGTGTTTATTTTAGTTAATTGCAGAAATACATTAAAATGGTAAGAATATAAACATTTAATTTAAGGTACACTGTGTAACTTTTGGCCACTAGGGGCGCTAGACCTGTAACTTTCACGTCAAACGCCCCTAGTGGCCACAAGTGTCACAGCACTGTCGCAAAAATCAACAAACAGTCAGTGTGGCCAACCTCTCTTGTCTTTTGATTGTCTATGCAGACAGTAGTTGACCTGGAACATCAGGATGAGGATTGGCTCTCAGGGCTGGGTCGGTCGGTCGGTCGGTCGGGCTGGGGTGTGAAGCGGGGCTGGGCCAGCGCTGCGGCTGGAGGAGCCGCCGCCGCCGTGCCCTCCTCTTTCTATCCTCGTTTCAGCTGCCCGCGCTGGGCGCTGGGTCAGGAAATGCCCGTATGTTGTGACGTCACGTGGGAACTATAAATATCTGAGCCTGTGGTCACGTGACTGCCTTAAAGTGAAACGTTCTCCAGGCGTTTCTCGTCAAAGACGGTCCGTCTCCAAACTTACATAGTCAGTATTTCCAGAGTGAATCCACGCTCAGAGCATTGATACTGTCACACGCTGTACATTGGTCTGATGATATAGATGATATAGATCAACTCTTTAGGTTAAAAAGTCCACGGAGTGTCTTTACAAACAATGTTTGGTAAAGGTACGATGTGGAACTTTGGGTGTGTTGGAGAAGTGAACCTTTTATAAAGCGTATTCTCATAACTTCATAAACAAACCCTGGAACATTGTTTGAAGTGATAAAAATAGAAGTAATCACACTAATCAGTCATAGATCATTAGAATAGTTTATCCAACTCCTGCACTGAGTTTCTGACAGAGTAATAACTGCTGTCTAAACAGAACTGTACACATTACAGATGAAAGTTGTTGATGTAAAATGTTCTGTATTCATAATACAGAGTTAATGGGAGGGTTTGAAGGGAGAGAATGGGTGAGGAAGGTGTGCAGAGTGGAAGAGAAGGATTGTAGAGTTGATACCTAGTTTTATCAATTCTATACAATGTGGTCAATTAGTTCACATTTCATCAATTCTGTAAATATTATTTCCTGTACACCATCCTATCATACCTGTCAACTTTGGGATTTGAAAATAAGGGAATTTTTCTGGCGCCCACTTCCTCACCAGCCGTAATAACTAGTTACTCTACAGTGTTACACGCCAAAGTTCATTTTTACCCTCATTTAGCAGGTGTTAATTTAAAGCCCTGATAATAACCATTGAATAGCAATGGTGGCCATCTTGAAAAATGGCTGCCATATTGAATTTCTTCTAAAATAATGGCTCTTAGAGAGAATCTGTGCTTTTATACCAAAGTCAATGATTTTTTTACTCATGTGCTGCATTATTAGTGATCAACTCTGTGGGAAAATGTTTGTTTTCTTTGTGAATCTGATGATTTCCATCATCAGTGACGGTTGCTTAGTAACCAAGAGACAATAATGTTTGAAAAGTGAGAGGAGGTTCTATCGGTTCGCTGAGGGGACCTGTGTGTGTGTGTGTGTGTGTGTGTGTGTGTGTGTGTGTGTGTGTGTGTGTGTGTGTGTGTGTGTGTGTGTGTGTGTGTGTGTGCGTGCATGCGTGCGTCCGTGGCATTTCCACAGGTCATGACTCCAACTGACTGTCCTGATCTCTTCATATTTGCTCTGTTTCATGATGACTCAGCGCAGCGTCATTAGCTGATGTTTTTAAGCTAGCGCTGCAGAGCTAAACACAGTTAAAACTGCTTCTACATTCATTCAGGAGGTCTCTTAAGGTCAGAATCACCATACGTGACTCAAAGAAGCCTCAGATTCAATGAAATAAACTCCCTCTCCTGCTCAGACGGTCCCTAAGCAGGCCAGATACCACAGCACACTGACAGCACACACCAAGGTCTCAGCCTGAGACATGTTTTGACTCACGCTATCAGAGACACACTGCTCCACCTGGTTAACTATGGAGATACATTTGTGTCTTTATTATTCAATCAAAAAAACTTTTTCAATCTAAAACAAATATTTTCAAAGAAAAAAATTTGTTTAATTTTAAGACCAAATAATTACATTTGAACACTTTTTTTTTATTTGGGACATATTATTGGTAGTACATTTGTTTTTTTGTTATTCAATCAAAAAAATAAATAAAACATTTTAATAAAAGAAAAAAAATCAATTAAAAACAATATTTTCGAACAAAGAAAAAAGTCTTAAAATGCAATTATTTGGTGCTCATTTTTTATTTTGGATTGAAAACACAATATACACAAAATAGCTCAAATTAAAACATGGAAAACATTAACAAAATGCGTAGAACATCTACAAAAATAGACAAAATGATGGTAAAATATACCAAAAAACTACAAAAATATGCAAACAACAGGAAAACACACAAAATGACAACATTTGTACCTATTGCGTACTGTATGTGTATATATATATATATAAATATATATATATTGCTGATTGTTAATGCTTTTATGTAGATTTTTGTCCTTTAAATGTTTTGCTTTTTTTGTTAGTTTTCGTTAGTTTAGTTAACGACCTTTTATTTAAAGATCGTGGGTTCTCTTACCGTTTTTTATAGATTAGTCAGTTATGTCATGTTCAGTGTGTGTCTGTGGGTTTGAATCCTGTGTGTGTCCACACACAATGGTCATTGGCCTCTTCCTGTTTCCACTCAGGTGTTCTTCCCTCACTGTTTAGGGACACAGTGTGTTTTTTTTTTTTGTTTTTTTTTGTGCTTTGGATTCTGGTGGTTTTTCTCAGGCTTGACGTTGATATATATATAAAAAAAAAAGAGATCAACTCATGATTTGAAGATTATTATTGAAGGAGATTAAAAGCTGAGGCCCTTTAATCTCCCTCCATTTTTTAATTTGTGAAAACATTTGGTTTTCTCCTCAGAGAGAGCCGTCGTCTGGTTTTAAAGCGTTTAGAGCGAGGACGGACGGACGGAGGGACTCCAGGAGATTAAACTTCAAGTGCAACCCAAGCTGCAGCCAGTGTGTGTGTGTGTGTGTGTGTGTGTGTGTGTGTGTGTGATACTTCACATCAGAGAGAAGACGTGACTCATTCCGTCCCTCTGCTCTCACAAAGCACTTTAGGAGTTGAACAAAGGACGTGAGGTAGAAATGTGAGGTTTGAACCTGAAGGTTCCTTTATATCAGTGGTTCTCAACCTGTTCAGCCTCCAAAAACACATTAGGAGGAAAAGTGGTCGAAATGGTTTATAAGTGCTGAACATGTCTGGAAAATTGAAAAAACTTGCAGAAAAGACATTGAAATGTGATGTAAAAGTGTTAGAAATGGGAGAAATGTAGCAAAAATCTATTAAAAGGAGCAAAAATATGACAAGAAAAAGTGATGAAAATAGATTAAAATATGGTGAGTTTGGAGTAGTTGCTTAGTTTCTTAAAAGTATCTGGTGACCCCCTCCCAGTGTCTCACGACCCCAGTCATTGAGTCATTTTGTCGTTTTTCACATTTTTGACGTCGTTTCATGTGTCGAGTCATTTGTGTGTTTCTGGAGTTATTTGGTGCGTCGTGTTGAGGTTCGAATTCCTTTCAACTTTTTGAAATACAATTTTTGGGGGATTTGTTTTTGAGAGAAACACCAACTTTGGCCATTAACAGGAGCATTAGCAGAGACGAATGCTAATGCTAACGTCTACTGAGTTGGATATTTTTAAGTCATTTTTTTAAATTTTTGTGGTTTTTTGTTTGTTTTGACTCATTTTGTAGTTTTTTTTTTGTTTATATATTTTTGGCGTCGTTTTTGTGAATTTCTCAAAGTCATTTTGTCAATTATAACTTCTTGAATATCAATTTTGGGTGATTTTTTTTTTTTAGGGAGAAGCTCAGACTTTTAACCAAGGATGTGATGTGGCTGTTAATAGGAACATTATGAGAGACTAATGCTAATGCTAACGTGCAGTGACTCACTCTCCCCCACATATAAAGACATTACAGTAGCTAACCTCCCCCTACTACCTCCTGGTTCTAACGGTGACTCAGAGAACGTGTGACATTAGCCGCAGAGCGCTAACCTGTTTTCACTGCTGCTTTGACTAAAGTGGATCGTAATAATGTGACACCAGTGGGAACTCCTCTATTCCCACTGCATAATGGACTCTTTTTGTTCGCTTTGCTAGCTTTGAATGAAACGTGCACGTGTGACACATAATGGGGCCATTACAAAACAGCCACAACGACACCTGAACAGAGACGTGGCTCCATCCATCATTCATCCATCCATCCATCATTCATCCATCCAGCCCATTCTCCCTATCTTAGCTCCAATCAGCTCCTAATGAAGGAGGATGGATGAGACAGTCGTGTGGTTTCCGTGAAACAAGCAGCACCAGAGGATTGATCTGCCCCTAAGGCGTACCACAAAACTCTGTGTATTCTTCTTACATTTTTTTACGGCCCCCAGAATAAACAAAATAACACAAAAAATAAGCTGTAAATGACACGAAACAACAGCAAAAACACACAAAATTACTAAAAAGATACAGAAAATGACATAAAGTTGCACAAAAGGATAAAAAAAAACACAATTTTATTATAAAAACTCAGAACACACAAAACAATAAAGAATACACACAAAATAAGTTCAAGAACATTAAAAAATACAACAAAATGATTCCAAAAGACACAAAATAAGTTGAAAATGACATGAAACAACAGTAAAAATACACAAAATTACTCAAAAAAATAGAAAATGACTAAATGTTGCACAAAAGGACAAAAAAAACACAGTTATATTATAAAAACACATAAGACATTTAGAAATATACACACAAAACAAAAAAGACTAGGAACACTCAAAACAATAAGGAAAGCACAAAAAATAACAATAAAAATATACAAAATGATGGAAAAATATATCAAACAAAAACACACAAAATAAGTCCAAAATACCACAAAATGACTGAAAATGACACAAAACAATCACAGCAAAAATAAGCAAATGAAAGGAAAAATAAAAGAAATGATGGAGAAATATTCAGAACAACTTAAAAAATACACAAAATAAGTTCAAAAATACACAAAATGACTCAGAAAAAACACAAAATGGCTGAAAATTACACGAAACAACATCAAAAATACACATAGAAAATAAATGTTACACTAAAGGATAAAACAACATTTGTTTATTGCGTTATAAAAACACATGAGGCATCTAGAAATATATTACATTTCCAGCAAAGTTTTAGCAATGAACAGAATTGTAACATTTTTAATTTTAGATGATCATATTGTATTTTATACTTTTAATTTTCCAAACTCTAAATGAAATGTTGCTGTAGTGTAAAGTCATTAATTTAATTTCTAATCTAATATTTAGTTAATTAACCTAAACAAACATCCACATGATATAAATAAACATTCATGATGATTGAATGACTGATCAAAGCTGATCAAACTCAGTGATCAACACTGATCAGGTGACCAGCCTGTTTCCTACTACAGGTGCACTCTGGGAAGTGGAGTTCTCTGATACATTCCTGAGCTTCACAGGGGTTGTTTTATATTTTCACGTTTGTTTTTTAGATTTTCACGTGTTTTTCAGATTTCAGATCGATGTGAAAATAGTGGATATATTGAGACAAATCTATAGTGTAGCGTGGGAAAACAGTCCAGCACAAATATCGGCCACGCCCACTGACAACCTTCAGTTGTTTTATTATGAAGGAGAGGCTGTTCTGACTTTTATTATGAAGGAGAGGCTGTTCTGACTTTTATTATGAAGGAGAGGCTGTTCTGACTTTTATTATGAAGGAGAGGCTGTTCTGACTTTTCAAGCATTCTTTTTATTTATTTTGTGTGTTTTTTTTATTTATTTTGTGTATTGTGTTGAGTTTTATATTTATTTCATCTTCTTTAACCACAAGTTTTAGGGGACGTGTTCTCGGGAGCTGCATATAATTGCCCTGAGGGCCACATGTGGCCCCCGGACCGTCAGTTGCTCATAGCTAACTTCTAACTTTTTCTCTCCGTCCAATCACAGGATGTCTGACCACGTGGGACGACGTTCGGTGCTGGCGTGGTGTGAAGGTGGGACGGGTGGTCAGTGTCTCGTGCGCTAACATCTCCCAGATGCTTGCGAACAACGGAGGTAAGTCAATAATGACTCAGCTTTTAATCAGTCATGGTGGAATCACAGGAAGACATTAGCTGTGTCGCACACTAATGTACTACACACTCAACAGACAGGACACAAGAGGAGAACTATCCATGGGACACGAGGAGGACTCAGAACAGAGAGAAGTTATTGTCCTGATATAGACATTAGGACAGAGGCTCAGCTCAAAGCTAAGATTAGCTGTATGTGGAAAAAAGTTGCGAGGATACAAAGTTCTCCTTCTATTTTGGACAAATAACAGATAAACACACGTTATATTTTTATTTTCTGTTGTGCTGCTGATTCATTAGAGCAGTTATGGTATGGGTGTAACAGTTAAAAGTAGCTAAATTAGCGGCGATTTAGCGCTGTCCTTGGTGCTGAAACATGGCAGATTGTGACAACTGTCGCTCAGCGTGAGAGACGGATGCATTAATATAGTAGTAGTACGTTAATATAAGTAGTAGTACATTAATATAAGTAGTATGTTAATATAAGTTGTATGTTAATATGAGAAATCCATTAATTTGAGTAGTACGTTAATATAAGTAGTACGTTAAAATAAGTAGTACGTAAATATGAGTAATGCGTTAATTTGAGTAATGCGTTAATATAAGTAGTACGTTAATATGAGTAGTACGTTAATATGAGTAATGCGTTAATTTGAGTAGTACGTTAATATAAGTAGTACGTTAAAATAAGTAGTACGTAAATATGAGTAATGCGTTAATTTGAGTAGTACGTTAATATGAGTAGTACGTTAATATGAGTAATGCGTTAATTTGAGTAGTACGTTAATATAAGTAGTACGTTAATATGAGTAGTACGTTAATATGAGTAGTACGTTAATATAAGTAGTACGTTAATATGAGCAGTACGTTAATGTGAGCAGTATGTTAATGTGAGCAGTGCGTTAATATGAGCAGTGCGTTTATATGAGTAGTGCGTTAATATGAGTAGTGCGTTAATATGAGTAGTGCGTTAATATGAGTAATGCGTTAATATAAGTAGTACGTTAATATGAGTAGTACGTTAATATGAGTAATGCGTTAATTTGAGTAGTACGTTAATATAAGTAGTATGTTAAAATAAGTAGTACGTAAATATGAGTAATGCGTTAATTTGAGTAGTACGTTAATATGAGTAGTACGTTAATATGAGTAGTACGTTAATATGAGTAGTACGTTAATATAAGTAGTACGTTAATATGAGCAGTACGTTAATGTGAGCAGTACGTTAATGTGAGCAGTACGTTAATGTGAGCAGTGCGTTAATATGAGCAGTGCGTTAATATGAGTAGTGCGTTAATATGAGTAGTGCGTTAATATGAGTAATGCGTTAATATGAGTAGTGCGTTAATATGAGTAGTGCGTTAATATGAGTAGTACGTTAATATGAGTAATGCGTTAATATGAGTAGTACGTTAATATGAGTAGTGCGTTAATATGAGTAGTGCGTTAATATGAGTAGTGCGTTAATATGAGTAGTGCGTTAATATGAGTAGTACGTTAATATGAGTAGTACGTTAATATGAGTAGTACGTTAATATGAGTAGTACGTTAATATGAGTAGTGCGTTAATATGAGTAGTGCGTTAATATGAGTAGTGCGTTAATATGAGTAGTACGTTAATATGAGTAGTACGTTAATATGAGTAGTACGTTAATATGAGTAGTACGTTAATATGAGTAGTACGTTGGGATGAGATTTACAACACAAACATTAACTACGTGAACCTTGAGGAGGTTTTGTATGTTTTTCTCTGATTTTGTGTAGTTTTGTTTCTCTGTAGAAACAGAAAGCTGTATTTATTTCATCATAAATCACATTATACAGGGTAATAACTTTGTCAGCCTCCGAGGGAGCACAAAAATCATATTGTGTGTGTGTGTTTGGTTTGTACATATCTCACTGATTTATTTCTTCATCTCTGAGTTTTATGTTGGGTGATTTGTTCTGGTGATTAGTTTTATTGCACTTTGCTCCCTCGTGTTGTTTTAAAGGGTTTTATAAATATAACTGGATTGGATGACTGAGGAGTCGTGGTGCAGTCTGATCCTGGATCTCACACACACACACACACACACACACACACACACACACACACACACACACACACACACACACACACACACACACACACACACACACACACACACACACACACACACACACACACACACACACACACACACACACTATATGGTGTTTTGCCCTCACATTAATCTCTATTACTTGATTAACTGCATCTCAGTTCATCCATCTTTGGGGTTACAGCTCTAGTTTTTACAGATCTAGCTCTAACAGCTCTTACATTGCGGTATATTTAGCCTTCTCCAGGGAACCAGCGTCTCCTGGAGGAGTCTGCATGTTCTCACTGTTGACCTGACCTCCAACGTACCCGGACCCCCCGTCTGCTGCAGCTGGAAGATTAGCGGGAAAACAACGGCATCCCCACTTCTCACAGCAACAAGTCACTGTGATGCAATCACAACGTTAAACAGCTGTTTCATATTCCAACGCTGTCAGGGTTACGCCATCATTTCTTTAGATGTTTTACTGCCTCTCCAAATCAAATGTATCTTTGCTGTTTTGTGCATTTTTCACATTATTGTTAATTAAGTTTCTAGAGTCAATTGGGGTATTTTTGTCAAATTGTGTGTATTTTAGAAATCAGAATGTGAATTTTTAACGTATTCATTTGATTTAATTTAAAGGGGACATATCATGCTAAATCCACTTTTTTAGCCCTTAAATGCATTTTGTTGTATATTTAGATTGTTTAGAAGTACAGAAAAAATCAAATTAGTCTCTTCAGGTGCTCCATTGATATCTTTATATTCTGTTTTGCTCATATTTTTCAATCTGTTTAGATTTTTCTATTCTCTATTACGTTTTTTGAACTATTACATCACAGTATTTGCAGCAGAACTGCCAAATTAGGACATCAACTCCAGGTCCAACACTTTGAGCAATCCACCATTTTTATTTCTTTTATTTTGTAGTCCAAGCTCAAGGATGCAGAAGTTACGAGAGGATAAGTCAAAATGTTGGGTTGTTGGATGTAGTAACCCACACGCTTCATTACACCGTCTCCCAGCATCAGAACCTTTTCAAAGTGTCTGGTTGAGTTTTATTTTTTATAGAAATGTACCACATCTGTGGATAAGGTCATTTTTGTGTGTGTGAAGCACTTCAATGATGACTGCTTCATCAACCTCCACCAGTATAAAGAAGGATTTACAGAAAGACTTTGTCTGGTTGAGGGTTCAATTCCTTCTATCTTTGGAGACGATGAACAGAGCACTTCGGTAAGCTGTAAATAACGCTAAAAAGTGATGATAAGACGTCCCTGTCATTGTTTTGTTAGCATTAGCAGTTGGACCGTCTTCATATGTTAGCGCTGTGTGCTCGTTTTAGATCCTTGATGATATGGCCTACGTGATTTAATTTAAGTCTAAAGTTGTCATTAGTCATTTCATTTTGACGTTTTTGTCTCCGAAAAGACTGTATTAAAATGCATTTTGTGACGTTAGCTTGGCGCTAGCGTTAGCTCGGTGCTTGTGTTAGCTCACTTGTTAGGGTTCTGCAGGTTCATCATCTTCATTTTCATCTCGCTCCACTGGGTCAGACTCTGGCTGGAACATGTAAGGCTGGATGGACAAGTCTAACGTTGTTGACATTTTGTAAATAACCTCTGAATAAAGAGTTTCTGCTCCGCTACATAGCCGTATCTCTTCTATCAAACTACAAAAATGGCCGAGCAGGGTGGAGTTAAACCGAGTGTCACCTGAAGAGGGGGCGGGGTATGGAGTGTCTCATTTGCATTTAAAGAGACAGTACCAAAACGAGTTGCTCTCAGAAGCACATCAGAAAAGGGGTAGAAAAGGGGTAGAGCTATAATAATGAGGAATTCAGACCCAAGCATTGCAGTTCTGCTTTATATAGACCACAACTGTATGATTTATATGTAAAAAGGAAGGATTTAAAACCATGATATGTCCCCTTTAATGTGTTTTGGGAGTCATATCTGATTCCAGTTTTGCATTTTTTGTATTTTATTGTAGCTTATTTGGTGTTTTGGGTCAACTTGTAAATTTTTTTTGGAGTCGTTTTATGCCTTATTTGTCAAATTGTGTGTTTTTGAAAGCACGATATGAATTTGTATTGTAATTTTTTCATGTTTATGACGCTATTTTGTGTTTTATTGTTGTCTTTTTTTGTTAGTCTCACATGTTTGGTTAGCTTAGCATGTAGCGACAAGTCTTTGTTGTTGTTTTGTGTTATCCTGTGTGTATAGAGTCATATATTTTCATGGTAGTTTTGTTTGTTTTTAGAGTCCATTTTTGTATATTTAAAATTCAGTCATTCTGTATATTTAATTGTAGGTTTGTGTGTTTTTCATAGGTTTTGTGGGTTTTGGGAAATTTTTTTGTCTCATGTTTGGTTAGCTTAGCATGATTTTTTAATTTAATTTGTCTATTTATTTTGATATCATTTTGTGTGTTTTTTTGTACTCATTTTGTAGGTATGTTTGCATGTAGCAACTAGTCTCACATGTTTGCTGAGGTTAACACTTGCTGGCTGAGCAGGGTCAAAGGTTAAAGGGGTTTGACTCTGTTATTAAGTGGACTTGAATCTGTTCCAGTCGTTTATTGTAAAGACGAAATCACTTTTCTTGACTTTTATCCATTGATAATTAATCGTAATCAGGTTAAATTTATGTTAATGAAGAATCTATTTTTCCTCCTGGGTGTTTCTGGTGTTTCATGGAGGGTTAACATCTCATGGAGGGTTAACTTCTCATGGAGCGTTAACTTCTCATGGAGGGTTAACTTCTTATGGAGCGTTAACTTCTCATGGAGGGTTAACTTGTGGTGGAGGAGCAGGAGGCGGAGGTGGTGACTCTGTAACTCTGTTTTTTCGGTGTGTTCTTGGACTCTGGACCTCCTCCTCCACACATTCCTCGTATTCGTGGAGCGGCGATTGCGGAGGAGAAAATAATGAATTGGAAAATCAAAGAGTTCGCCGTGGGAGCTGAAGCATGAGGAAGGAGTCGGAGCCGCTTGTTAAACTCAGCAGACGCTTCCCCAGAGCCTCGACCCACGGTCCGCGCTAGCACGGCGCTGCTCGCTGAGCCCTGAGGCTCTGATTGGCTCACACTAGAGCTGTGTATCCGCCCACATTCAAACCTCCACATCACTGCTGCTGCTGCTCAGATGAAGCACGAGGAACACCTGCTTGTTGACCTCCTGCAGCAGCCCCTCCACCTGCAGGACCTGCAGTGTTTCTGAGTAACAAGCAGCTCCTAACGTTAAAAAAAACATGATAGACAGATTCACAGCAGATACTGTACGGATGTATGGGTAAAAACTCATGAACATTTAGCTCATTTTTCTTTCATTTCAGACAGAAATACAAGTAAAACAGCATGTTCTATATCATTGTTAAAAAAGTGTACACATGAAATATAAATATGAAAGTTAAATCTAAATGTTGAATGTAAATCTAAAGATTAAATCTATATCTACATGTTAAATCTACATGTTAAGTGTAAATCTAAATGTTGAATGTAAATCGAAATCTACATGTTAAATCTAAATTTAAAGGGTAAATCTAAATGTTAAATCTAAATTGAAATGTTAATTCTAAATCTAAATGTTAAATCTAAATCTGAATAGTAAATATAAATTTTAAATCTAAATCTATATGTTAAATCTAAATGTTAAGAGTAAATCTAAATGTTAAGAGTAAATCTAAATCTACATGTTAAATCTAAATTTAAAGTGTAAGTCTAAATTTAAAGTGTAAATCTAAATGTTAAATGTAAATGTTAATTCTAAATTTAAATGTTAATTCTAAATTTAAATGTTAATTCTAAATCTAAATGTTAAATCATATTCTGAATAGTAAATATAAATGTTAAATCTATATGTTAAATCTAAAAGTTAGATTTAAAGCTAAAGGTTAAATCTAAATGTTAAATTTAAATCTGAAGGTTAAATCCAAATGTTACATTTAAATCTAAATGGTAAATCTAAATGCTAAATCTAAATGTTAAATGTAAATCTATATGTTAAATCTAGACCAAAAAGTTAAATCTAATATTGATGGTAAATGTACATGTAAATGTTTAATCGGTTGCCAAGTGTAAAGCTTTTTAGAAATAATAATTAATTTGTATAATTTAGAAATGATAGAAAGTGGGCAGGTCAGCGCCTGTCGTTCACACAGTCTCTTTTTTTTCTGTAGTTGTTTTTTGTCTTTGCAGTAATTTTGTGTATTTTTGTTGACTGAAACAACGTTGAATTGTGTGTTGTTCTTTAAATCAGACACGACCGTTGGCTCCGTCCAAAGGCACCACATGTTTGTTAGATGTTGAGAAAAGTAGGTCTGTGTAGATATTTGAGTAGAACTATAAGAAGTAGAAGTGCTTCTTTCTCTGGTGTTTATTTGGTCCGTTAAAAATCATATTAATGATGATGAATCCAATTAAACAACAACAAGTGAGAATCATCCAGGCGTGTGCCGTGAAGTATGTGCCACGCTCTGTGTTGATTGGTTTGGATTAGACGAGCTCAGACACACACACACACACACACACACACACACAGATCACACCCAGATGAACATCTCCTTCCAGGTGGGTGAAATTGAAGAATAAAACTGTTCAGTAGCAGAAGCTTCACGAGCCCCAAAGGAACAAAAAAGAAATAGAATAAAAAACACATTTTCTTTCAGAGATTTCATTTCCTTCGAATCACAGAAAATATTTCCAGCTTTGCTGCATTGCAAAGGTTTGAGCCCATCAGATAACACAAAATACACAACAAAATAACACAAATACACAAAAAGACACAATTTGAAAAATTACATAACATGTAAGATGTGCAGTAGGAAATGATTTGACACGTGTATCTGTTTGCTCCACATGATAAACATTCAGCCACACATTTTATGGGAAAAAAAACACACAAAATAACAAAAACCAAACATAATAACTCAAAATTATACACAAAACAACAACAAAAAACACACAACAAACATAAATACACCAAAAGACAACAAACAATGGTATAACTCACAAAACGATTAAACAAACACACAAAATGCCAACAAAACCACACAATTTAACTAAAAAAATACACAAAATGACACAAAACAACTTGACAAACACAATAAGACAACACACCTTCACAAAAATATACATAATTTTAAAAATGCACAAAACGACGAAACAAATACACAACAAAACGACGAAACATATACACAACAAAACAACGTAAATACACAAAAAGACAACACACTATGGTATCATTCAAAAAACCATTAAAAAGATGTTCAAAATGACAACAAAAACACACAAAATAACTACATAAATACACAAAAAGACAACACACAATCACAAAAACACACAAAATGACTACAAAACATACAATAACTCAAAAATTCACAAAACAACACAAAAAACACAACAAAACTACATAAATACACAAAAAGACAACACACAATCACAAAAATACACAAAATGACAACAAAAATACACAACAAAACAAATATTATATTATTAGTTCAGTTCATTTAACAATGTCTGTTTCCAATTGTTTAGTGTGTGTTTTGTGTTGTTATTGTGTTACAGGCTACGTGAGGAGGAACTGCAGTGAGGACGGCTGGTCTGACATCTATCCATCTTATAAAGAGGCCTGTGTGTTTGAGGACGACGACACTGAGGTAACACATCACATCTCTATCGTTAGCTAACCGTCATTAGCTAACCGTCGTTAGCTAACCATCGTTAGCTAACATCACAGGGCCGTTAATTAGCGTGTGGGAAAGGCCAGACCATCATTTGTCCAATTACAGCTAGAGTGGAGACGAGCTCAGTGACTGATGTTAGCTTAAAGGAAAGAGGACAGGCCACGCCCCCCTTTGGTCAACACACACACACACACACACACACACTGGGGGGTATTTCATCAAACCCAGCTCAGGGTTAAGTCCAGGTTAATTTTTTTTGAGATATCACGTGTTTAAATCATCAGTAATAATATACGTGCGTATCTCTCACCTCTGAGGTAATCCTGCTTCGTAACATATCCCCAAAATGACAATATGCAATCAGAAAAATACACAAAACAACAACACAAATACACAAAATGACTACAAAAACACACAAAAGGGCTACAAAAACACACAAAGATAACACACAATCACAAAAATACACAAAATGGCTACAAAAACACACAAAACAATGAGAAGAGTACACAAATCTTCTTCTTCTTCTTCTTCACAGATCACGTACTTCTCTAATTTCCAGAAGGTTTACACGGTCGGTTACGCTACCTCCTTCATCTCTCTCATCACGGCCATTTTCGTCTTCACTGCGTTCAGGTTTGATCGATGATTATTGATGAAAGATTAACGCCAACAGATCAAAGTCAAACCAAAGCTTGAGTAAAACATTGTTTCCTGTTCAGGAAGTTCCACTGCACCAGGAACTACATCCACATCAACCTGTTCATCTCCTTCATCCTGAGAGCCAGCGCCGTCTTCGTCAAAGACGTCGTGCTCTTCACTGACGAAAACCTGGACCACTGCTTTGTGTCCACGGTGAGTGGCACGTCTTATTGTGGCGGGACTCACTTCCTGCTTCGCTTCATTATGTTACATCACCGGCTCATTCAGCTCCATTAGCGTAGTTGTCCATTACTTAGCGTATATTTGTTGACGTTATGCATGTGTTTACATTTGCTGGTGTAGTTATTTATTACTTCACGTAATTTCGTTGACATTTTGCATGTTTTTGCTGTCTTGTCGCTAGTGTAGTTTTCTATTACCTCGCGTAATTTGTTGTTGTTTTGTTTTTGTTGTCGCTATAGTGTCATTTTCTGTTATTTCACATAATTTTGTCGATAATTTGTGTTTTTGCGGTTGCCGGTTTAGTTTTTTGTTACTTCATGTAATTTCTGCAACATTTTGTGTGTTTTTCCTGTCGTCAGTGGAGTTGTCCGTTACTTTACGTAATTTCTTTGACATTTTGCAGTTTTTGTCATCGCTAGCGTAGTATTCCATTACTTTGCATAATATCGTCGACATTTCATGTGTTTTTGTTGTCGCTAGTGTAATTTTCCATGACTTAATGTAATTCTATCAACATAGTGTGTCTATTTGCTGTCGTAAAGGAGTTTCCCGTTACTTTGCGTAATTTCATCGACATTTTGCTTATTTTTGTTATCGTATTGTATGCAATCATGCATCGTATTCAATCAGACTAAACGAAAGATTTAGACCTATTCCCTTCCTCCTGTTGTTTTCTACGTCTGTCTTGGTCTTGTTGGAGGTGGTCCCGGGTGTGGATCTCCACCCCCTAATGAAGCTCCGCCCCCTGATGAAGCTCTGTGTGCGTTTCAGACTTCGTGTAAAGCTGCCGTGGCCTTCTTCCAGTTTAGCATCCTAGCTAACTACTTTTGGCTCCTGGTGGAGGGGATGTACCTGCAGACGCTGCTCGCCCTCGCCTTCGTCTTCCAGAAGAAATACTTCTGGTGGTACATCCTGGTCGGCTGGGGTGGGCGTCGCCTTCTTTTTCTTCTCCTGTTCGTCGTTGTGTCTGCCTTTGATTAGTTGTCCTTCTTGGTGTTTTTTGTTTTGATGGAATTGATGTGTTGACCTGTTCAGGTCTGCCCACAACAATTATCACTGCCTGGATCCTCACACGGAGCTTCTACGACGACAGAGGGTGAGCAGCACTTCTACAAACTAGTATTTGGTAAATAGTAAATTGTGATCACAAACTAGTATTACGTGGCCACAGTTAAACTTTTTTTTTACCATGTCATGTCTGGGGCTCTGTAAGGTGATGGAAAGAGAACGTTGCAGATGTTTTCCCTCATCTCGGGATCTTTGCATTCCACATAATGCAGATTTTTTTATGACCCACTTTGGGGTCACAGCCCTCCAGTTGAGAATCAGTTTCCACAGTTTTTTGCTCTCACGGTGTGGATGTGAGTGTGTGTGTTATTGCAGATGATGATCTCATTACTTCCAGGTGCTGGGATGACACAGATGTGGCCTTCATCTGGTGGATCATAAAAGGTCCAATAACGGCGTCTCTGCTGGTGAGTACACAGCGTGCACCACGGGAACCGTTGGGCAATATGACGACTCTCCATCTCCCGCCGCTTCACGCCACTGAAACGTTGCGATGGGAGTTGATTCATTTCCGACAATGAGTGTCAGCAGACGATACTAATCAGAACACTTCCTCATGTCTCTGCTGGTGAGCGTGTGCTGGTGCTGATTAGAGACAACATTAGCCTCCTGCTCCCCCACATACATCTATGTTTATGTTTTCATCCTGTTGCTCTGCAGTCGCCTGTGAAAACTCATATCTGTGCTCATCGATTCCTGGAATAATGTTACAATAACATTGGTGATGCAATGATGTGGATTTGTTCAAAATCACTGATATTATATATATATTAAAAAATAACATTTCTCCTTGAATGTTTTATATTTTAAACAAACCAAAAAATGTAAAAAATAATAATTTTCCTGTCCTTTGTCACAGACGTATAAAGAATAGATCTGTTCCTGTTCCTTGTCACAGATGTACAGAATAGATCTGTTAAAAAATAATCTGTTACAGACGTATAAACGATAGATCAGGGGGTCACAGGGTGAAGGGGCGGGGCTTTAATATCACTCATGTCTCTGTGTCGTAGGTGAACTTCATTATCTTCCTCAACGTGATCCGTATCCTGGTGGAGAAGCTCAGATCTCCTGGTGTCGGAGGCAACGACACCAGTCACTTTACGTAAGAGCAGAGGACGTGCAACAGATACGTGCACGGATACGTGCACAGATACGTGCACGGATACGTGCTCACTGGGTGTCTCTCTCTCTCTGTGCAGACGTCTAGCTCGCTCTACCCTGCTGCTCATCCCTCTCTTTGGGATGCACT
Source organism: Gouania willdenowi (assembly GCF_900634775.1). NCBI lineage: Eukaryota > Metazoa > Chordata > Actinopteri > Blenniiformes > Gobiesocidae > Gouania > Gouania willdenowi. The sequence goes on from NC_041047.1 coordinate 2,485,838, forward strand.
ACATGCTGTTTGCCTTCCTGCCTGAGGACACGGGGGTGGAGGCTCGTATCTTTATAGAGCTGGGTCTGGGGTCCTTTCAGGTGAACACAAAAAACACACACTTTGGACCCACAAACACACAATAAGTCCTTTTTTTATCTAATAGTTGTTTTTTTTGAAGGGATTTGTTGTGGCTCTGCTCTACTGCTTCCTAAACGGGGAGGTGAGTAAATAAGAGTTACACATCCTTCAAATGTAACAATAGCAGAACAGATAAATACTCAGATATAAACTATATGGCAGTGGTTTTCAACCTTTTTTAGGCTGCGACCCCCCAAAATAAAGGTTCCAGAGAGTGGGGACCCCCACTGTAGCTGAAGGTGGTTGAACACAGACATGAACATTGAAGAACAGTCATGTGGAGACAGGACCATCTATAAGGGGGAATAAAGGGGAGAGATTTTTGGGGTCCATCCATAAGGTCAGCAAAAGTAAGGCCAGTAATGAACTTTTAGGAAGTGCATTCTTAATGTTTACTCCCTCATTTAGTTTCACAGATTGTTTTTCTTGATGAAAAGTATAACAACTTCATTCTGTTGGCGTTACAGGTTTAGATTATGTAAAGTATTAGCTGTTTATTAAATAAAGTATGTGAGGTCTGCAGATAGAGGTTGATTTAGAACAGGGGTTCTCAACTGGTCTCACCCTGGGACCCACATTTTGGCACGGTCATTAAATTGTGACTCACCTTCTTTTTCTTTTTTTTCGGAATTTGACCAACAAAACTTAGAATTTAAAAAATAGCTTATATATAAACAATTTTTTAAACATAAATCCATATATTTTTCTGTGCTTGTCAAAAGAAAAGTGTCTTTCAAAATAAAAGACAAGTCCATTATGAGACGTTAAGTATTTTATTTTTGCTGTTTCCGACCCACCCTGTACAGGTCCGCGACCCACTTTTGGGTCTCAACCACCAGTTGAGAATCACTGACTTAGAACACACCTGCACGTCCTGCTGTAGGTGCTTGATATAGGAAATACTGCAGTAGATTGACTTAGATGGTCTATTCTCACACACAAACACTGGCGCTAGCGCACACACACCAACACACGTGCACGCTCAAACAAACACTTGTGCTCACACACACAAACACGCCCTCAAACATCTGTGCTCAGTGCGCACACACACTAGCATCATGGCTAGTTAGCAGAGAGGCTAACGACACGTTTGGTTTCTTCCAAACGTCTGAGAACTTGTGTCTAACTCTCCACCTCCGCTCTGCATCCAACCAAACATAGACATGGCTCCTCCTCTTTTTGACACAAGTTCTTCTGTGTTATCATGTTCTACTAGTTCTGCAGCTTCACAGGCTTCTTATCCATTTACACCATAACCATGGTAACCAGAGCGAGGTAACCAGGCAGCCTCACCTCCGTCAGTCTGCCCCAGGGCAGCTGTGGCTACAATCGTAGCTTACCACCACTAAGTGTGGAGTGAGAGAATGATCCCTTAATTCTGTAAAGCGACTTTGAGTGTCTATGAGCGCTATATAAAATTGATGCATTATTATATATATATATCCACGTCCTGATCAGGAGATAACGTCCTATTCTGAAACCACGTGATTGGGCCCGAATTCCGATCACGTGATTGGATCAGGACATCCTTAAGTAAAACTACACAAAATTTCAACAAAAATACACAAAATGACTCTGGAAAATACCAAAGAACAACCGAAGTACACAAAACAACAACACAAATACACAACTATAAAAATTACAAAACACAAAGAAATTGACAAAAACACAAAATAATAACAAAATACATAAAATGACTCAAGAATTACGCAAAACAATTCCAAAAACACACAACAAAACAACATAAATCTTCTTCTTCTACAAATTCTTCTTTTTCAAATTCTCCTCCTTCTTCTTCTGTGGTGGCGTGCAGGTCCAGGCTGAGCTGAAGAAGAGAGTGTGGAAGTGGCAGACTCAGAGCTACCTGCGCTACAGTCGACGGCGTCGTACCATGTTCACAGAGAGCTGCACCGTCACCCAGATCTCCGTCCTGGACCGTTCCAGTCCCAAAGACCTGCTGGTGTCTGAGGCACCAGTCAGCGTTCAACTCATCTCACTCCCAAAAACAAGTCCAGCGTCTGAGGGCGGGGCCTTAGTGCCTAAGGGCGGGGCTTCGACTCCTGAGCCTGAGCAGGAAGTGAAGCACACTGAAGGCCTGAGTGTGGGACTTTGAAGGTACTACGTTTGTTAATGATGTGAGACTTTCAGCTGATTTATCCTCCCTGCTAGCACAGGGGTCGGCAACCTGCGGCTCTGGAGCCACATCAGACCCTTTAGCAACAACATAGGACCTTTAGCGCCTTAGCAACAGAGAGAGTAGGGCCACTCTTAAAGGGATCTTCCACAGTTTTTACAAATGTGTCCTAAAGTCTTTGAAATGTCCTTATGAGTCAATCTGTGTCGAACAAAAATCATTATTGTGTACCATATTTATTTTATTACATTTTAAAAATGGGACTACTTTACAGTTTTAGAGCCTGTGTTCCTCCATCTTGAAATCTTTCTGTAAACAAAACAGGTTTACATTGACATTTTTAACTTTTCCTGATGATTTTGAACAACCAAAAGCAGCACAAGCTGTCATTTTGACTGAAAAAGCCACTAAATGATCGAAAAAGCTACTAAATGCTAAATCCTTCACAAACAATGGGTCATGTGATTTCAAGTTGCAGGAACACAGGCTCTAAAATAATAAAGTAGTCCAATTTTTAAAAGTTAATAAAACAAATATGGTGCAAAATCTTCTAATAAGTACATATTAAAGGTTTTAGGCCACATTTGTAAAAAAAAAAAAAAAAAAAGTGGAGGATCCCTTTAACGTTGTTGACAGAAGCTGCGTTTGTCACAGCGAGAGAAACACTCAGTGAAACATCAGTAAAATTGTGGACGAGTGTTTCGGGAGGTGTTTAGAATCAGCTGGTGCCTCATTCTAACTGGTGACTGGGTTGGAGTGTGAGCTTATTGCGTGCAGATGTCAGACATCAGTTTCACCAAAATTACCCACGGCGTGAACAACCACGACGTCTCTCTACACTCCACTCACAGTGTTTACAAGTTAACTGGTTATTTTGTTTCTGAGCTGCAACGAAAGAAAGAAAAAGGTTTGAAGAAAAGGGTGTCTTTTATTTTGATGAGTGTCCTCAGGATTTTATTTTGAAAAAAATAGCACTTCCACTTGTGTCCACACATCACTCCTGCACATGTTTAAAGAGAGTTCTTACAAATTGTATTAATTTATTCACATTAGTTTTGTGAGTCTCATGTTTTGTGGTGGGCGGGGCTAGAATGGCTCTTGTGATGTCGAAGGTTGCCGACCCCTGCACTCCAACATTTCTCATTGTGTTACTTTTCTGTCAGTGGATGAAAAAAGGTGAATCATCAGTTAATAAAGATCAGATTATTCCCGTGATGTTTACTGAGCGTCTCATCATGTGATGCTCGCTGTGAGCCAACGACCTACGCCGACCTCTGTCATGGTAACGTGGTCTACAGTGACTCTGCATGCAAACAAGTTGCACAGTGCACTCGCACATCTGGAGCACTCCACTGTAAAAGCTTGTGTTTTACCTGCTCTTTAAAAAAAAACACAAACAGTCCCCGACTTACAGAGGAACACGTTAGAGGTGGGCGTGGCTAAGCTGCTCGCAAACCTGAAGGAAAATCCTGTTTACTGAAAAATAGGAACTATTTATTGTTACAAGTTACTGAACAAGGTTCTCGCCAGTGCTGTTGAGCGTAGGGGCAACTACGCTGCAATTTTAATCCCCTACGCCAGACAAAGGCAACTGGTGGCCCGGGGTCCACGTGACCCTATGTCTATATTTGTGCGGCCCCCCAAAACTAATCCTCAGAAATTGTATTCCAAAAAGTTGGAAGGAATATAAACATAGTACACAAAATGACAACAAAGACAGACACAACAACCCCTTAAACAAACTAAATGACTGAAAACACAAAAAACGATTACACACACATTACAGAATAGCTCCAAAGACACACAAACTGTCAACAAAATTACACAAAATGGAAGGAAAATACAGAAAGTGACCCCAAAAATGCACAAATCAACATCAATGCACAAGAACAAAATAAATAACAATAACACATAAAATGAATACAGACTGACAAAACAACAAAACCACAAAGACAAACAAAAGACAACCCCCCTGTATTAATGCTGAAAATCTCAGATATGTCATTATTCTAAATGCTAACATAAATGTTGATAATGTGTCCCTCAGATCAGATACAAACACATTTGCTGTGATAAAGTTGCCCATCCCTGCCCTACGCTGTTTTTCAACCAGGGTTTGAAGCTTTTCTGTTGTTTTTTCCTTTTTTAATCACCTACATCATAAGAATTGTTGCACACTTAGAGTTTCAACATCTCTGTTGTTTTAACTCTCTTTTTAAAACTGCATAACCCAGAAACACATACACATGTGGACAAAACTGTTGGTACCCTTCAGTTAACGAAAGAAAAACACACAATGCTCACTGAAATAACTTGAAACTGACAAAAGTAATTTACTGAAAATTAACTGATGGAAATCAGTCATTGCTTTTGAATTGTGGTTCAACAGAATTACTTTAAAAAACAAAATAATGAAACTGGCCCGGACAAAAAATGATGGCACCCCTAGAAAAAATAAAAATGATTTGACCATATGGACATGTTAAACTGAGGTGTGTTTTTGTGTTTCTTACGCCCCGCCCCTTCCTTTTTAATGTCAGACTAGGAGAAATAAGCAATAGTTGTCCAAAAATTGGGTTGACAAATATTGTATAATAGTCAGCCATCTGTGAGTAAAACTGTGACAGTCAAAACTGTCTAGAAAATACAAAAAAACACTAAGAAATAGAGCTGTGACGATTTGTTTTAACAACGATTCGATTTGAATCACGATTCTTTGTTGCCGATTCCATTCATGGGTGATTTTGGTTCATTTGGAACGATTCCATCAAAAACGATTCAGTGACTTTTTATCCAAAAAAATGTGTAACTTGGGAGTGAAATAAATACCTGAATACATTTAAAGGGTCTTACAACACAGAGAACATTGCTCTGTTTCAAATTTTCTCAATTTGTGACGTCACAAGTTGAATCGAGAAAGAAAATACCGGCTTGGCCCCAACTGTCCGTACGAAATCAACAGATGGAGGAAATGTAAGTATTTTAAAATACCTTTGTGTTTCTTTTGACGTGAAGGACAGCAACCGTTAGCTTATTCGTGTTAGCGCCGTAAGCTATTGTTATGCTTAGAAACCTGTTCTATTGCCATGGAAGCGCAAAGATGACCCTGAGCTGAACTCGTTTCTGCACACCCCGCGGACGAGAGGGGCGGGGGGAGGGGGAGGTTTTTGCAACTCCAGGGACACACCCCCCAAAACAGAGCTGCTTTTTATAGGGTCATTAACTTCCCCTGTTGCTTGATTCATGTTATGTTTTGACCAAACATCAGCACAGATATGTCATTTAGACCATTTAGAACTGTTTTAAAAAGTGAAAAATTTTCATATGTCCCCTTTAATATCAAATATATTAACACTTCAGTTTAAATTAACAAGATGGTAACTTTTCTGCTCTCATTGTCAATACTTATAACTTAATATGTATAAAAATACATATTAAGTTTACCTGACTTTTCTGATTGTTTTTATACATCAAAATAATACATTATTATTATTTAAAAAATGAAGTGCAACCAACATCTGTTTAGGTTAAATGATAGTTATCAAGAGACTTCTGCAGAGCTAATGCTAACAAGCTAACGCTGCATGTTTTGCTGCTGCTAATAGTGGCTGTAACATCTTTATTAATAAAATAGCTTTTAAAACACATCCATTTAAAGTCTGCTGTACTTAAATCACATGAGTTATTTACTTGTATCGATACAATCGATTGATTAACTTTAAAAACAATTTTAAATTGATTATTGTCATCAGGAAGGACAACTAGCGGAGTACAGATCGATGTAGTTGAATCGTATAAAAATTAATCGTTTCGTCAATGTAATGGATCAATCGTTACACCCTTAATAGAAGAACTAAGAAACACTGCCACCTAGTGGTGTGGAGGTTTGTGAGTCAGGGACTGTTTGGAGATGAACTGTGGTTAAATGTGAGCAGATGTTTGTGGCCTTGTGTTTGTAAAGTTAAATATTTTATAAAGTTTCTATTCACATGTTTACAGAGTGTTTTTATCCTGGTGTACATTCATGTAAAAGTGTGAAAAACCTGTAAATACGCAGATGTTTTATAGCGTTAGCGCCGCTCACAGCTTTTGTTCCCGTGTGTTAAACAGAAGTGAAGCTTTTGCTCTCCAGTGCCTTCCTCGGTTTGTACGCTGACCCTCAACAGGAAGTTCACGTCATGTTCAATATATATGTTGGTGTGAAGAAAAACGTCTTTTACTGCATAAAAACAAAGCTCATTTCACTCATTTCTGGATAAAAAAACGGAGACGATAAAAAGTCATTTTCTGCAGCTTTTTTTTCAACTTATGAGATTTTGATGAGTCATTGTTAGCCAATGTCAACATTTCAGTGCAATTAAATAATGCCTTTGTTGTAATATCGCAGATTATGTCAGTAAATAACTGTGTAATTAAATTCTAATAGTTGTTTGGAAACATGATGAAATAAAAAAAAATTGTGTTGATTTTTTTTCTTTGAAAAACTTAAAACAATCCTTAAAAAAATTTAAAATGATTCAGTAAAATTACAAAAAATGTAAAATACATAATTTTTTTGGGATAAATTATTATTATTATTACCATTATTAACAATAATTATATTAATAATAATTTATTAACATTTTACAAAAATATTTTAATTAATTAATTATTATTATTATTATTAGCAATAATAATAAAAACATTTATTAATGATTATTAAATGTTTTCATAAGAGTAATTATATTATTATTATGATAAATAGAAAAACCAAAAAATCCCCATCAAAATAAAAGCTCTAAATGATTTTGTTTTTATGACTTTTTTGCACAGGATTCGTTAAAAACATGTCTGTCAGCTACTTTAGGGTCTAAACCCTCCAGCTGAAAACTACTGGTAGAATTCCATGTAATAATGACTACATGATGTGGAGTTTGATGTTTTGTGTGTAACTAATGTGTAATTGTTTCTAATATCAATAAAAACAAACATCACAGGTTCCTAAACGCGACCCAAACCGAGGAAAACATTCAGTTACAATAAACAGTTCAGAAAACAAACATTTTTTTTCTCTCATCTTCACTTTTTTCACACTGAATTAAATTTTACCGACAGAATTTCTTTTCTCCTTCAAAATTCCAGAATTTTTATTTGTTTTTCTCACGAAGAATTTTTTTTTTTTTTCATGCAAAATTTGTTTCTCGAACAAAATCAGTTTCTTAACCATAATTATTTTTGTTGTTGTTTCTCATGCAGAACTTGTTTCGTGTGTACAGTGTTAATATATTTCTCACACATATTTGTGGCACAAATATAACACCATACATGCAGTTCCATCAGCAGTGGGATGAGGGCCTCCTTTACTCAAAGGGGAATTAGATCCCCTTCAAAATAAAAGGACAATATTTTTCCTCACTTTTTTATATACATAAACTATGAGCACGTTGGTGGAATCATTGACAAGCACTTGAGCAGCCTGGCTTTAAATCATGTATCCAACTCGTGGCCCGGGGGCCAAATCCAGCCCTTTGGAGCATCTAATTTTGCCCGCAGGAGAAAGTAAAAGTGACAGAGAACAATATTTGCAGGTGCTCAGTTTTCTTGGTGCTTTTATCACATGATTGGAGTATTTATTAATGTTAAATAGTGGGGGGGAAACTCAAAATCCTTACAAAATCCTTAAATGTTCCTCAAAATTTGACATATTTTCCTTAATTAAATAGAAATTAGTTATAAAATCTAGAAAATTTAGAGTGAAGATCCTGTTGAGACTGATATCTATCACTTATTGCTTGGATCTTTTCAGTTTCTTACATATTTTGTATTTTATGTAAACGTCGAAGTGTAAACTAGGGCCTGATAATGTTGAAATTGCTCATTTTCTCACATAAAATCTGTGGCCCACTTGAGATCAAACCGCTCTATATTTGGCCCCTGAACTAAAATGAGTTTCAGAATCAGAATCAGAATTCCTTTATTGATCCCAGGGGGAAATTTCTTTTGTAACAGCCACAGAACACATCACAAATAAAATAATAAAAACGTTAACAAAGACAAAAGAAAGAATAAACAATAAATAAGTGCATACTTAAGTAATTAAGTAAAATACTGTTTGACACCTCTGCTTTAAATAAGTTGCACATGAGGGGTTTTATATTTTCATATATTCATAAAGTCGCAGAAACGATGCACAAATGCACGTTTTGATGAAAAACACACAGGAGTGCTGAAAACTTTTATTATGGTTTATTGTTTTCCTAATGTACAAACACACACACACACACACACACACACACACACACACAAGCACACACATTATAAAGTAATAAAGAAGGAGCAGCTCAAAGCAGAGAGCTGGAGGTCAGCAATACATTCACACATCAAAGAGCAAAGAAGAGCTGCTGAAATGAACCGTTTTCACATGCTGAACTATATATATATATATATATATATATATATATATATATATATATATATATATATATATATATATATACTATATATACGACTCACACACTTCTCCTCATGTCTGCTAAAGCTGAACATTCACAGGAAAAGTGTCCAATGGAATATTAAACTATGGGTTTTCTGTTTCAGAATGTTTTTCAATTCTCAGAAGCTAAAAATCACCTGTGAAAGTTTTCTTTTGTCTGAAAAATGAAAATCTATGAACTTTAAAAGTTCTTCTAAAAGCACATGAAACCAGTCAGATGTACAGTATGTGAGTAGAAAAAGCTACAGAATGTTCTCATAATGTTTCATATTTTTCTTATATTTCTTACCCTGTGTGGTGGCGCCCCCTGTTGGTTTGAAATGGATCTGCACTGATTTTTAATCCACTTTTATCCTCGTTTAAGTTTAAAAACGTTTAAACAACTTAAAGAAAACGTCCATATTTAACAGCGTTTCAAAGACCATGACAATAAATAAACGTTTCACCGACCATTGGCGGAATCCATTGATGAACTTGTAGTTGTGTTTGTTTGAATGACTGAGCTTCTCACAGGTGATCAATCTCAGTGATCAATACTGATCACGTGATCAGTAGCCTGTTTCCTCCTACAGGTGCACTCTGGGAAGTGGAGTTATGATACATTTCTGAGATTCAGCTCAACAATTGGTGGTGGTGAAATTGTGGGAAGATTTAGAATTTTTTTTTCTAAAATAAAAGAGACAAAAAGCAGTCAAGCATTAGGAGAGCTCTTCTTCTCTGCTTGACAACTGTTTTTATCCTCTTTACGTAAACAAAAGAAGGTTACATCGACATCTTTAACTTTTCCTGATTATTTAGAGCAGCGGTGTCAAATATAGACCAGTTTGATCTGGAGTAGGTTGCAGACTTTAGGAGGAAAAAAAACAACAATTTTAACATAAATTGTGCCCTAGTTTTCAATATCAGATCAATTCACATTAAACATTCTTGATTTTGTTACCAATTTATGGTGTAATTTAGAGGACCTTTGTGGAATTGTTTGTGATAAATTGCAAGATTTGTAGAAAAATGGAGAGTTCATATCAGTTTGCAAATAAAAATCACTGCATTCATGTGATATGAACAAAGTTGTAGTTTTATTAAATCAGTGAATTTGAGATATCTACAACTGCATTATTTAGTAATTTACACAATAATTAATTTTCACCGTCTCCTGCGGGCCACATTGGATGCTCTAAAGCACCTGATTTGGCCCCCGGGCCTTGAGTTTGACACAGGGGATTTAGAGCAACCAAAAGCAGCACAAGTTGGCATTTTGACTGAAAAAATTGATTACTTCAGCCACTCGAGCGTGTCAGCGCATCTATTATTTTTCAGGTCACAACTGTTTTTATCCTCTTTCTGTCAAAAAAAGATGTTTACATCAACATCTTCAACTTTTCCTGATTATTTAGAGCAACCAAGGGCAGCACAAGTTGTAATTTTGACTGAAAAAGCTGCTAAATGATCTAAAAAGCTACTAAATGATCTAAAAAGCTGCTAAATGATCTAAAAAGTTGCTAAATGATCTAAAAAGCTACTAAATGATCTAAAAAGCTGCTAAATGATCTAAAAAGCTACTAAATGATCTAAAAAGCTGATAAATGATCTAAAAAGCTACTAAATGATCTAAAAATCAGGCTGGATGTTTCACTCCAATAGAAAACAATGGGATGTTTACAGGCAGTGGGGCCATGTGACATCATCAATCATGTGATTTCTAAAACTGTAAACTAGTCCCATTTTCAAAAGTTAATAAAAACAAATATGGTGCATAATAATGTGTTTTGTTAGACATAGATCTACAAATAAGGACATTTAGAAGGTTTTGCAAACATTTGTAAAAACGGAGGATCCCTTTAAAGAAACATAGGAACTAATGGTCAGTATATCTTCACTGACTTTTATTTTAAAATCTGAACTAAATTATTAGACTCTGTTTTAATCAATGACCTCTTTTGGAAACAGAAAACCCATAGTTTTCTTTATGTCGGGCATGACAAACTTTAGGTTTCCCAAAAACCATGTTTAGAAAGCTGGACGGTGTGATATGAAAAAGACTAAATGTGCATGCAGCGGTTCATTCAACCTGCACAACTGGAGGCTAATATTGTAGAAAACTGTGGCAAACCGTTTTAACATTTAATGAGTAGCAGTACTTGTAGATGTCCATAATTCAATTTCAACATGTGTTGTAATTCCATGTCCACATATCCACAATGTGCAATTCTATCACAATCAGAAATAACGTTATTTATCCCCGAGGGGTAATTAGAAAGGCAATTCTAATTATTGATATCTACAATTCTATTCTCACGAGTTACACTACTAATTTTATATATCAACAATTTAATTCTCACTAGTGGAAATGGCCATTGTAGAAATCTGAAACTTTATTACAACTAGTCCAAATGTCTCATTGACTTCCATTCAAATTTAAATTCAGATATCGACAATTCAATTTCAACATGCTACAATTCCAAGGCCACATATCCACAATGTAATTTAGACTAATTGCAAGTGTAATTGTTGATATCAACAATTCTATTCCCACTGACTGTAGATATCTACATTTGTTGTTATATTTCAGATATCATAAATTGAATTGTAGATATTAGTCATTTAAATCTGACTGGTCAGAATTAAATTAAATATATATGTAACATGTCAAAATTGATTCCCAGATACAGTATCTACTATTAACATTTCAACATGTCGAAATTGAATTTCTTCTCGTGAAAGCTAAAATTGCAACTATTTATACTGACTAAATGTTAAAATAGTTTGCCGTAAGCAAACATGATCACAGTAAAGATATCAAAGTATACAAAGCATGAGAATCACAGATTTTCACAGAAAAGTCCATCCATGAGGTTTACCAGCTGCGTTCTCTCAGTCCGTGCTCCACAATGTTTGACATCAACGTAGTACTGGCTTTAAAACCTAAGGCTCAACACACAACAACAGGTCAGATTGTCTTTATGTTTCATTAATGATTGTACAGCCCTTCCTCCCTGTTCCACACAGCGCCCCCTGGTGTCCGATGTTGCAACTGCACTGGTTTTTATGACAGGTTACAGAAACCAGTCAGTCCTTGTGTTCTTAGTTTGTCTCTATGATGTCCACAGATTTAGATTCACACACAGCAGCTGAAGGAAAAACGACTTTATTTATCCCCAATAATAAGTTGATGTAGAAAAGCTGTGAGGACGGTCACGATGTGGTTTTTTCAGAACGATGATTCAAACAGAACTGTACAGGGTTTTCTTGACCATTACATTACCAGTGTTTGGTACCTGAACCGCTTACGATGTGGTTTCATTCCTGGACCATTGTAGATGTGGTTTGGTACTTGGACTGCTCATAGGATTTGGTTTGGTACCTTGATCATCCAGGGTTTGGTACCCAAACAGTTTATGACGTGGTTTATTTCCTGGAACATTATGGTTTTCATATACCTGGTACCCCCCAAACCATGGTTTGGTCCCGTGATGGCCAAGGCTTTGATACCTGGGCTGATTAACTGATGTTTCATTGCTGGACCATTACAGAAGTTGTTCAGTACCTTCAGGTATCTGGACTCTCCAGGGTCGGGTACCTGAATCCTCAGGATATCATTGGTTTCCTGAAGCGTTTATGATGTTGTTTGGTATCGGAATTGTTGGGGGGGTTGGTATCTGGCTTGTTAACAATGTCATTTTAATCCTTGACAGTTTACGATGTTGTCCGGTACCATGATCGTCCAAGGGTTGGTATCTGGACCGTCCAGGCTTTTATGATGTGGTTTATTTCCTGGAATATTAAGGATTTTATGTACCTGGACCCCCCAGGGTTTGGTCCCGTGATGTCAAGGGTTTGGTACCTGAGGTTATTTTATTGCTGGACCATTGTAGATGCGGTTTGGTACTTGGACTGCTTAGGATGTGGTTTATATCCTAGAACATCATGGATTTTCCTCAGGGTTTGGTCCCGTGATGGCCAAGGTTAGATGTTTCATTCCAGAACCACTACAGAAGTTGTTTGGTACCTTCAGGTACCACAAAAAGCTAATTAATGATGTATTAAACTTTTTATTGCAACTTAATAATTGTTGTTTTTTCTTGTAAAAATCGAAAATGGATGAAAAAACTTTTTTTTCTACTTGTGTTTCATGTGTGTACACTGTGTTAAAGCAGTGGACCAAAATCGAATAAAAATATACAGTACAGTCACAAAAATTAAAAATTAACCCGAGCATTGCAAGACAAAACAGTTTTTGGGGTAAAATGTGAAGATAAAAACCAAAAAAAGAGAGGATGAGATACTTTTTACATGAACTGAAGTCTAAACCTCTTGTTTTTTGTCGTGCTTTAAAGGCACTGAGAGGACGGTTTGACCTTAAAGAAACTCTGCAGTGACATCCACAGATAAACAACAGAAAGATTATTGCAAAAAACCCAAGTTTGTCTTTGGAACGAAAGGATTCAGAGGAAAAGAGTGAAGAAGAAATGCTGAGATGTTTGTGAAGATCTCTAGAATCTCTGTCCAAAAACAAAACCTTCAAAACAATAATTTTCATGCAAAAGCAGTTCAACCAGAGACTCTTTGGTCTCGTGCTGAAACTCATTGACATTTTCTGTACTAACGGCTGTTTACAACAACATAACGTGTCTTCTTCTTTTTCTTCTTCCTCAAAGGAATCAAATCCAGCTTCAAACCCTGCTTATATTTCTAATCTTTAAATCTTATTTTTTTGGTATTTTACTGTAAGAAAGTTCTGCATTTCTAGCTCTCAGATGTTGGTGAATCATCTCAACTTTACCAAAAAAAAACACAGAGTTTACGGTTCATTGAATGAGTTCTCATGAACTAAACATTAGTAACGCTGCACTTTGGTCTCTGATTGAACAAACCAGCATTGCCACATCGAGCCACAGATTCACCTCATTTAATGAAATCAAAGGTTCAAATTCTAAGAAAATGTAGATTTCTAAATGCTGCATGTGTCAAAAATGCCCCATACTACATTTCCCATAATGCAACACAAACTCATTTTTTGACCCAAGTCTCTGTGTTCCATGTCTGCATATGAGCAGCAAGGTGAAGTCGAGATGACTCTAAAGCACGTGTGTCAAACTCAAGGAGCATTGGTTACGAAGTCATCCACCCTGTTTCCATTTTTGCAACTCAGTGTTTTGGACTTTAGTTCACTGGAAATAAGACTTCTAAAAGGGAAGTCCTTTATCTTGCTAAGGTCGTCTGAGGTTAAACCTTCCGATTGAAAGCAGACAAGAGACGAATTAACACGACAGTGAGCAGAGTCGTCCTCATCCAGTTGGATTGATGAACGTTTCCAGTTTGAATAAAAATTGAGAGGAAATCCCACTTAGACAGACTGGATTTATCCAACACAGACCAGAAGTTGAACTGGTCCCAGCACACACCATAGACACAAACACACTATGTACAGGCAGAGGTTGTTCGAGGCGCATCTAGCTGCAGCAACACGTTTGGAACCCGGAGCACTCTGGATGTTGGTTGGTACCGTGATCGTCCAGGGGTTGGTATCTGGACTGTTTACAATGTTGTTTTAATCCTTGACTGTTTACAATGTTGGTTGGTGCTGTCATTGTCCAGGTTTTGGGCATCTGGACTACTCAGGATATCATAGGTTTCCTGGAACGTTTACAATGTTGTTTGGTACCAGGATCCTCCAGGGGTCGGTATCTGGACTGTTTACAATTTTGTTTTAATCCTCGACAGTTTACATTGTTTAGTATTGTCATCGTCCAGGTTTTGGTATCTGGACTGTCCAGGGTTATGTACCTGTAATCTTCAGGATATTATTGGTTTCCTGGACCGTTTACGATGCTGTTTTAATCTTTACCGTTATCTTGACCGTTTACAATGTTGTTAGGTATCAGGATTGTCCAGGTTTTGGTATCTGGACTGTCCAGGGTTGGGTACCTAGACCACTCAGTTGTTCCCTGGACTGTTTAAGATGTTGTTTAGTTCTCTGATCATCCAGGCTTTGGTACTTTGACCTTGAAGGACAACGTATTGAACCTGGACCACTTCCGGTGTTTAATTCCTAGATATTACTGGATTTATTTCGCGACCTGGATTGTCCAGCTTTTTCTTTTGGACCTGGACTGTTCAGGATGATGTTTAGTCCCTGGACCATTTTGGAGGTCGGTTAGTAACTGGGTCTTCCAGGGTTTGGTACTTGGATTATTGGAGATATTGTTGAATTCTGGAACTGTTCAGGATGTTGTTTGGTACCTGAACTGTCTTGGGTTTGGTTCCATGACTGTTCAGGATTCAGTTTTAGTCCCTGGATCATATCTGATAGCCTCACACCAGAGGCTGCTCCATGTCGCTGGAGCTCAGATGGGTTTCCACGAAGGGTTCATCGGGGTCGGGTAACGGGCTGGTGATCGTGGTCATGGGGATGAAGGTTGGGTCGTTGGTGTGGGGGAGGGGATTGCGATCGCTGTCGGGCGGAGTCGGTTTGGCGGTGCCGCTCAGGTGGCCGGGGTCTCGGCCTGGAGGCTGGACATGCGGATCTGCGAGCTGCTCTTGCTGAGGATGGAAAGCTGCGTCCCGCCGTTCACGCCACTGCTGGCCAGCGAGGGATGCCGGTGCTTCAGGTCCACAGCAAAGTACCGGTTCACCGTCCAGCTGCGCCATTTCCTCTTGATCTCCGATTGCACCTTGAGGGATATACTTCACAGGGTCATTATTAATGGACCTCGCTGCAAGGATTACACTCTGAGATTTTACACACTTTGTTCATAAATAAATAGACCTACAACACTCTAAGTAGAGGTGTGTGTTTATAGAAGTTACTTCATAAACATGTAGTAGATTTTAGCTTCAAACTCTATCAAAGATCATCTATAACACTAAAGGTTTAATCTTTGTAGAGCAGCCATTGTGAAATAAGTTTAGTTTAGTGAACTAGTAACTTGTAATACATTGAACACATTTTGTTGCAAATACTTTTCCTGTTGTGGGTTCGATGCTCAGCGGTTTAAAGGAGACTCACCTCTCCATTCAGGAAACAGTAGAGCACGGCAACCACAAAGCCCTGAGGAAACAGAGTTCAAAGGTCATCAACTGCCTCGTTAGAAAAGGGAACATGCATTTATTATACGTACATTTATGGCCTCTGATTTTTTTGTGAGTGCAGAAAAAAATACAGAATTCACGTCTTTAACTGAAAATGGCAATATTGTTATTAGTTTATTTTATTTTTTTGTGTATTTATTTTAAACAAAATTGTAAAAGTGTAAATTACAACCTGAAGAATGAAAAATAACTTAAATATAACAGGCATAACATATAATAGACTAAACCCTCACCCAACTGGAAACAGTTATAAGACGCAAGCTCAGGCTTGATCACCCTGTAGTTAACCACCTTTGATGAGGGTGTCTAGTTTTAAAAAGACTGAAACACCCTCAGATTCAAAGGAACACTACTGTTGATGTGCCCCATATCTGAAACACAGCTACCACGCCACTCTTACATGGTAAACTTCATGTTGACTACCATCTTTTGGCACAAAGGACACTTTAACATCGCAGACCATGATTAATGATTCTGAAAGGAAAAAAACTTTAAAATAACAGATATAAAATATAACAGACTAAACCCTCACCACATGTTTTAAAAAAATATCACACATTTCTACCATATTTTTCACTGTAAAACAGCTGGGCTAAGTCGGCTTTAGCATATTTGCTAACATGCTAAAGCACTGATCCCTAAACTGCTTGTTTGAGTGCATTTCTGCTGCAAATAAATATGAAATATGGACAATAATAATTAACTTTATTTTCAAAATAATGTACTCTGTTCAAGGTGTCGGAGGTTACTCCTGGCAGAGAAAAACACTCACCTTTCGGGCTATCCAACAACCGAGTCCATATTCAGACTCAGGGGAATAAAACCTGTCTGCTAATACCACATTTGACACAAAATGAACACTTTTTTTGGCCAGAAATTGTGCGTTTCGGCTCTAGCGAACGCAATTCGGACTCTACCTGAAAACCAAGTGCATATTCCGACTCGAGGGGACCAGATGTTTCCGTTGATACCACGTCTGGCCTGATCCAAGCACTTTTAAAATCATCTTTCACATAAAAATGATATTGCATTTATCCATGATTTGTGTTTTGCTATTTGTATTTTTTTTTAGATAATGATGTATATTTGTTTTCAAAATTGTAAATTTGTTGTGGCATTTGTAAATGTAAATGAAAAGGTAACTACAATAAATGTATTAAGCATGTTTGATATGTTTTCAGTAAGTTTAACAGCCTGTAATGAGCCTGAATAGGAAAAAACAATGAAACATTAAACTGAGACAGAAGTGAATAAACTGCAGAGAGGGACTGAATGTGGGGTCTGAACACTAAGGAAGACCACCTCCCTCCCGCACTAGGAACATGATGTTCAGTGAGGTTTTTAGTTTCTATTTCCCACAGTGAGAAGGAAAAGTTTCACCTGGAAAGATCCCAGTCCCAGTTCAAACACCAGACGTTCTCTCTTGCTGACGTTCTCAGGTGAGAAGGCGAACACGGTGTAATGGATCCCAAACAGAGGGATGAGGAGCAGGGTGGAGCGAGCCAGCCTCCTGCACAACACACAACACACAATAAACCACACACAACACACAACACACAACACACAATAAACAACACACAACACACAACACACAACACACAACACACAATAAACAACACACAACACACAATACACAACACACAACACACAACAAACAATACACAACACACAATAAACAATACACAACACACAACACACAATAAACAATACACAACACACAACACACAATAAACAACACACAACACACAACACACAATAAACAACACACAGCACACAATAAACAACACACAACACACAACACACAGCACACAATAAACAACACACAACACACAACACACAGCACACAATAAACAACACACAACACACAATAAACAACACACAACACACAATAAACAACACACAACACACAACACACAATAAACAATACACAACACACAATAAACAACACACAGCACACAATAAACAACACACAACAAACAACACACAGCACACAATAAACAACACACAACACATAACAAACAGCACACAACACACAATAAACAATACACAACACACAACAAACAGCACACAACACACAATAAACAATACACAACACACGGCACACAACACACAGCACACAACAAACAACACACAACACACAGCACACAATAAACAATACACAACAAACAACACACAACACACAATAAACAATACACAGCACACAACACACAACACACAACACACACACAACAAACAACAAACAACAGACAACACACAGCACACAATAAACAATACACAACAAACAACACACAACACACAATAAACAATACACAACACACAGCACACAACACACACACAACAAACACACAACACAACACACAACAAACAACACAACACATAACAAACAACACACAACAAACACACAATACACAGCAGTGTCACACCATGGGTTGGGGTCAATTATAATTGTAATTGTGTAATTGAAAATTAAATGATGTAAACGGAATTGAATAAATCTGCTGCTGTTGTAAATCATAATTTAATTGTAATTGAGTTCAGATAATTGATTTGTAATTGTAATTAGAAAAGGAAATTCTATAAAAACTGTTCATTACAATATAATCAAATGCAAAACTAAGAAACCATGTTACAGTTCATAAATCTATAGATACAGTGACAGAAAAAAGGCTCAGAGATGCTAACAGAAAGCTAATGATGAAGGTTAGGTTTTATTATGGGATTATTAACTCATTCAGTGCCAGCCATTATCAGATTTTCTACCCCTCAGTTCCAGCCGTTTTTGAGCATTTTGACTGATTTTAAAGACCCACAGAATATTTTCTATTATGACTATATGAAATCTGACACAGATTCTGAAAGATTGAAGCCTCTACTTTCATCAACAAAAAAAAGAATTAGTTTCTGGCTCGTTTCGTTCTTTTATATTCGGCTGTTGAATAGAGCAAGTTTTACACAAATTTAAAGTTTCAGAGCAAAAAGCTGAGAAAAAAGACTTTTTCTAAAAAATCCTGTCAGTGACTTTAAAGCTATTTTTTTTAATTATTTTTTTTTGCTTTGTGACAACTCTAACATCTGAACATTGTTTCCTTATATAAAACAAAAAAAAAAAAAAACACTGAGACAGGGCTTTTGATGGCAAAATTATTATTATTTTTCTATCTGGGTCAGAGTTGGATTTCTTACTGTATTTTGGCGTTCCTCCAACTTTCTCTCCCGTCATTCTGCACACACGCAACTTCCTCTTCCTCCCGGACATGCAGAGTGTCACTGCGTTCCCCGTTTTTTTTTATCGTTTTATCTCCCCATCGCCACACTATCCATGAGTTCCACACATGTTCTGGTAGAGTGTGCGCTGCTGGGAACGTCAACTCTCGTACGTAGTGCCATTTTCTGTCTCGTAAACGCCTTTCCTCCTCTCCCTCTGAGCTCTGCTGAGCATGGATGATCTCTCATCCAAAGGGGCGCTGCTACCTCCTACGTGTCACCTATTATTTTGCTATCTGGCTCACAGGCTGGGGGTATTTTGTACCCCCCCCCCCCCCATTGGCACTATTTTGTAGTGCCAATGACGAGTTATCTTGTCAATGGCACTGAGTGAGTTCATTAAAGGCTCATTCATTGTAATTAATTGAATTTGACCTTCATTGGAAAAATAGTAGTTTAAATTTTAATTGTAATTGGAAAAAACAATGGTCACTATAATCATAATTGAGTTGTAATTGAACATGGATAATTGAAGATGTAATTGTAACTGAATAATGTAATTGAGTCCAACTCTGCAGTGAGCGCACACTCACAGGTAGATGCTGGACTCGTTCCCTCCGATATCCGGGGACTGGAGCTTCTGCACGAGGATGACGATGATGCCGATGAAGAGGACGAAGTTGACCTGGAGACAGAAACAGAACCAGGTTCTCAAACCTTCATCCATGCTTTAGTTGATCAATATATAGTTATTTTAGATCCTACCATGATGGAGGCCAGCACAGGTCCCTTTATCACCCACCAGATGGCAGCGTTGTCATTCATGTCCCAACACCTAAACAATCAGATGGACTACTGTTATAACAGCTCACACCATGTGAGGGTCACATGATCAACATTCATGTCAGCATTAGAATAACGAACAATCAGAGCATTAACACAGGAAACTACAAAGGCTTTGTTTGTCTTTCTCTGGGTTTTAAAAGTCATTTTGTTTACTTTAGTTATGTAACTTTTGATAAGATTTACACCAATATTTGTGAAATGTGAAAATATAATGTCAATGTTAACTATAAATGTTAAAATCTAAATTTATATCTAAATATAAATTCTAAATGTTAAATCTAAATATTACATTTAAATATAAATCTAAATGCTAAATGTTAAATCTAAATCTAAATGTTAAATGTTAAATCTAAATGTAAAACGCTAAATCTAAATGTCACAGGGGAAACTAAATATGTAGGTGATAAGAAAATTAGGAGTACCAAAATAAAAGCTCGACCATTTAACATTTAGATTTAACATTTAGATTAAAAATTTGGAATTTAGATTTAGATTTCATATTTAGATTTAGCATTTAGCATTTAAATATAGATTTAGATTTAACATTTATATTTAAACAAAATTTTTAGATTTAACATTTAGATTTAGATTTAACATTTAAATTTAGATTTAGATTTAACATTTAGATTTATACATAATTTTTAGATTTAACATTCAGATTTAGATTTAACATTTATATTTAAATGTAATTTTTAGATTTAACATTTAGATTTAGATTTAGGTTTAAAGGGCCGATTGTTCTGTTGTTGAAAACTGACCCAATGTCGTCGAAGTGCATCCTGAGCCCCGCCCACACGGAGACGCACAGGGTGGGCGTCCCTGCACAGAGATACGTTAGAGGGACATTACTGGTGTTCAACACGTGGGAACGTTGTTCAAACAGGGCACAGGTCACGTGACTCACCCCAGCCAATGAGAATGTACCAGTAGAAGTATCTCCTCTCAGGGAAGAAGGTCTCCACCAGCAGCGTGAACAGGTAGAGCCCCTCGATGAAGAGCCAGAAGTAGTTGGAGAGCACGCAGTAGTGGAAGAAGATCATCACAGCTCTACACTCCAGCTGAGTGAAGGACAGAAGGAGGGCTCTGATTGGTCACAGATCTGATGTAGGCGGGGCTTGTGTTTACGCCTCCTGACTACCAGTTTTTACTGGTGAACTGGTTATCCTGTGTCCTAGCGTACGTAGCGTGAGGAAGGAGAGAAAGAAGCTCACGATAACACGGTGTAGGTGTTGTGGTTTGGTTGGTAAACATGTTATCTTGTGACGGTGTATCTGATTGTTGGCTCCTGCCTAGGTTCAGATAATTACCAGTGTTACTGTTTAATTGGTGAAAATGTTTTGTTGTGACTATTCCTCCTTTCCAGCAAGGGTTCTCAACCTTGGGGTCAGGACCCCATTTGGGGTCACGAGACACTGGGAAGGGTCGCCAGATGCCTTCAAGAAACTAAGAATATCTTTTTTAAAAAACAAAAACAATTTGAGCCCATTTTTGTTGATATTTTTACCTTTTTTCTGCAACTACACCAAACTCACCATATATTAATCTATTTTCATCACTTTTTCTTGCCATATTTTTGCTCCTTTTAATGTATTTTTGATACATTTCTCCCATTTCTGACACTTCTACATCACATTTTAATGCCTTTTCTACAAATTTTTCCACTTTCCAGACATGTTCAGCACTTATAAACCCTTTTCACCACTATTCCACCTAATGTCACATATGTTGACCCATTATTGTTACTTTCAACCTCTTTTCATCATATTTCATGTTTATTTTTGCCAATTTAACCACATTCATGCCCATTATTTGCCAGTTTAAACTAATTATTCTATACTTTTTAAATTATATCACACTTTTATTAGTCGCCGTCTAACTTCCTTTATTTTATTTTATTCTTGCTTTCTTATGTCATCAAATTGTTTGATTAGTGAACATGTTATCATGTGACAGCGTAAGTGATTGTTGGCTCACGTCTTCAGTCTTTCCTTCCACTTTTCCTCACATTACAGGGACAGATAATTACCAGTGTTACTGTTTAATTGGTGAACATGTTATCTTGAGACTGTATCACAGAAAAACACAGAAAATAACAGAAAATACACAGAAAAACTGAAAAATGTATGAAATAACAACGACAAATACACAAAAAAATGAAAAATATACGATATAACGACAAAACACATGCATCAATGGAGAGAAAAATACACAGACCAACAAAAATGGCTTTAAAAACACACAAAATGAATGTGTCATCAGTTAGGCTGATGACCAGTTGGACTGATACACCGTGTGTGTATTTCTCACCGTGTGGATGAAGCAGTGCTCACTGTCCTCTTTGGCGTACAGGACGCCATCTTTGATGAAGACTGAGATGGCTCTCAGGATGAAGGACACAAACAGGTTCATGTGGATGAAGTTCCTGGTGCAGTGGAGCTTCCTGTGGACGCACACAACCATTGTTTTCATCCAAAACCATGTGGGCAACTGGTGGCCCGGGGGCCACAAAAGGCTCACAGTCTACTTTTAAGCGGTCCTCAAAGTAAACTCACAAATTAAATAGACAAAAAACTGAAAACTATATAAAATACCAAATGAAAAATACACAAAAAATTTAAAACTATACAAATTAACAACAAAAAATACGCAAAAAATTGAAAAATGTACAAAATAACAAAAACATACACAAAAAGTAAAATAAAAAATTACAAAAAAACAACACAAAATACAGAAAAAACAGAAAAATATACAAAATAACAAACAAAAACACACAAAAACTGAAAAATACACAAAACAACAAAAAATACATGAAAAACCAAAAAAATATACAAAATAACAACAAAAAATACAAAAAAACAGAAAAATGTATACAAAATATACAAAAACTAAAAGAAATATACAGAATAATAACAAAAAATACACAAAAAAGGGAAAATATACAAAATAACAAAAAATACACAAAAAACTAAAAAATGTATGAAAAACAACAAAAATACAGAAAAAAATGAAAAATATACGAAATAAGTGATTAATCAAAACAACAACAAAAACACACTAAATGAGTGAAAAATACACAAACCAACAAAAAAAACAAAATGGTTTTAAAAACACACAAAATGACGACAAAAACACAACGCATTAGTTGTTTCCTGTTAATGTTCTGATTGGTTATTATTCTGATGCTGACATGAATGTTGATCATGTGATCCTCAGATCAGTTTTTTGGCCCCGCCCACTGTACTAAAAGTTATCTTTTACTGCACTAAAATCTCTCCACCATTGTTTACTTTATGTGTTGGTTAATCATTAATAAATGGAGGTGTTTATCTCTTTATCTGACCTGAACCTGCAGAGGATGACCATGGCCATGGTGAGAGACACCAGAGACGTGCTGTAGCCCACAGTGTACAGAGCCTTCACTGACACGTAATACATGTCCTGAAAGACACAGAGCCACAGGTTTAGAACCCACACAGTGTGTCACAGGGGGTCACCTGGACTCACCGGGTGGGTGGTGTTTCCCTCCTCGTACAGACATGCGTCCACGTAGTGAGGAAACGTCTCCGACCAACCAAACTCGGTGCAGTTCCTGCTCACCTTTCCCACCTCTGAGGACACACACACACACACACACATAGTGAAGCTTAGACTGGGTCCTGGAGGGCTGCAGTGCCGCTCGTCCTCCTCCACACCACAAGTACAGAGCATTAATGTTGGTGCTCTTATTGTGAAATGGGGAGAGATTTGTCTCAGATACTGTATATTCACACATATATCTACAATTTTTTACATGTATTTTTCAGATTTTCACATGCGTAATTTGTATGTTGATGACGTTTCGTTAAAGAGTTATTGATGCCAGAAATCCAAATCAGTATCTTTACACGTGAAGATCTAGAAAAACATCTGAAAATCAGAAAAACACGTGAAAATTTTTTTTTTTTACATGTTGAAACTGTGGATATATTTGTGAATATTTTTTACAAATCTCTCCCCATATTTTAATAATCAAACACATAAACCAGGGAGGTCAAACTCCTTTTTGCAAACTCTTTGATGTTGTGTATTTTTGTGTAGCGTTTCACCGCTAATAGCTCTTGGAAACCTACCGTAGTCTTCCTCACTGATGAACTGAGAGAAGAGTTCAGGACAGTTGACCTCCACCACGTCTCCGATCAGCGCAGGTTGCCAACACGTCAGATTGTCCCAGAACCACGGACAGTCTGTGAGAGACAACACACACATTCATTTACTCATCTGAATA
The DNA here is from genome assembly GCF_900634775.1 of Gouania willdenowi. Taxonomy (NCBI): domain Eukaryota; kingdom Metazoa; phylum Chordata; class Actinopteri; order Blenniiformes; family Gobiesocidae; genus Gouania; species Gouania willdenowi. The sequence continues at coordinate 2,509,967 of NC_041047.1, forward strand.
ATATCCACTAACAGGAACTTTACTATTATTTGAGACATAGTATATATTTAAATCATTGTTTTGATCACAAATAAAAGGGGTTAAAAGTGACTGAAAATGGTGGATAAGAAAGTGAAATAGGATTTTAAAAACCACAAAAATTGGTTAAAAGTTGTAAATTAGAGTGGACAAAAACTGACAGAAAACGTGGTAAAAAGGATTCAAAGTGTCAATGTTGGAACAATTAGTTTAAACTAACAAATAATGGGCATGACAAATGGTGAATGTGGTTAAATTGGTAAAAAAAATAAGCATGAAATATGGTGAAAAGAGGTTAAAAGTGACAATAATGGGTCAACATATGTGACATTAGGTGGAAAAATGGTGGAAAGTGTTCATAAGTGCTGAACATGTCTGGAAAGTGGGAAAATGTGCAGAAAAGACATTGAAATGTGATGTAGAAGTGTCAGAAATGGGAGAAATGTAGCAAAAATACATTAAATGGAGCAAAAATATGGCAAGAAAAAGTGATGAAAATACGTTAAAATATGGTGAGTTTGGTGAAGTTGCAGAAAAAGGGTAAAAATAAGCAAAAATGGGCTCAAATTGTTTAGAAAATGTTTCTTGAAGAAATCTGGTGACCCCCTCCCAGTGTCTCACAACCACAAATTGGTTCCCGACCCCAAGGTTGAGAACCCCTGCTCCAAAAAACTGACTGGTGAACACAGAACTCCATGTTAGACTTCCACCAAAAAGTCCTTCTATCTTCAGGGTTTGTGTGTCATCAACAGTCTGTGACCTACTCTCTAACTTCAGCCACTAGAGCGTGTCAGCGCACTGTTTAAGGGAGAGTAAAGGTCCCTTAGGAGAGCTCTTCTTCTCTGCTTCATTGTCTACTCCCAAACCACAGAGCTCGAACTGTGGTCATAAATTATTTTCCGGGTCACAACTGTTTTTATCCTCTCTCAGTTAACAAAAGACGTTTACATTGACATCTTTAACTTTTACTGGTTATTTAGATTAACCGAAAGCAGCACAAGTTGTAATTTTGACCTAAAAAAGTGACTAAATGATCACTTTAATAGAAAACAATAGGATGTTTACAGACAGTGGGGCCGTGTGACATCATCAATCATGTGATTTCTAAAACTGTAAAGTAGTCCCATTCATAAAAGTTAATAAAAACTAATATGGTGCATAATAATGTGTTTTGTTAGACATAGATCTACTAATAAGGACATTTCAATCATTTTAGACCACATTTATAAAAACAGTGGATGATCCATTTAAAATTATTCTTCAGTTTGTTTTTAATGGAGGTATTTTTTTATTGTTTTTGGTCCAAAGTGTTAATTGTTCCTTAATGTGAGTCTGTGTCGCTCTCTATTTGAGGTGAAAGGTGACCTCAGTTCTTTAAGTGTTGGAACCCTCGACGTGATGAGGGGCGGAGCTGCTCTTCTCTCCATCCAATCAAATCCAATCAATCCAAAGTGAAACCTACCAAACTCTTCTGTCGGGTCGTCCAAGGCCATCATCTCCAAACACTTCTCCTGCTCCCTCTTCATCACACAGTTAGCGGGAACCTGCTGACTCAGCACCTGCACAAACAACACAACCATCAACAAAATACTGAGTAAATATCACCAGAGCTTCTGGTGGCAAAGAGAAGCAGAATGTTGAGTAGAATATAGATCTATAGGGTTTGATTTATAGAAATATGTTAGTCAGAACCAGCATATTAACATTGACACATGGGTCATTCCATGTCATTTCAAAATAAAAGATTTCAGCACATACCACGCACTTTGGTCAACAAATGATGATCACACCCAGAGCTAAGCTACAACGGCCTCATGTAAAAGATTTTAAACATCAGCAAGTGGTGAAATAACCCAAAGTTTTAGTCCAACATAAAAATGAAAAATCGCATAAAGAAAAACAGTTTTATATTCCAATAAAAAAATTACATTTATACTATAAATGAAAACTGGTCAGATTTTTTCCTACATTCCCACATGCAGTTATGGGCCAATGAAAATAGTAAAAAATTTATATATTTTTTGTTCATATTTCCAGAGTGTGTGAGCCTAGAACCAATGCATATCTGTGACTAATCATTAGTGATGTGAACAGTCTATGTTCATAGCTCTATGCTGATCACATTACAGGAGCTGAGACATATGCTAAGTAGTTCAGTGAAGACACAAACATGTTCCAGACCCAAACACACACTGACTTTGTGACTATTTAGAGGAGCTGACATGTCCACCAGATAGATAGGATGTATAGCAGATCTATTTCTATATTCTGAGAGAGTGGGTGGAGCTTATTACTATACCATATTTACCTTTATACGTGATGGAGTTACTGAGGTATTGGAAGATGAACATAAAAGAAAAATAAGGACACACCCCCCTCACTAAATCATCTATATCTCATAAACGTAATCCAATCAAACTAAAAATATACAATGTGACTATTGAATAATCATGTAACAATTGGTAAAAATTCCTAAAATTTTAGGCGGGGCTACCGGACTCTTAACACCCTCACTTTCTTCTTCTTCTTCTTCTTCTTCTTCTTCTTCTTCTTCTTCTTCTTCTTCTTCTTCTTCTTCTTCTTCTTCTTCTTCTTCTTCTTCTTCTTCTTCTTCTTCTTCTTCTTCTTCTTCTTCTTCTTCTTTTGTATTTAAATTGTATTTATTTATTTCTTAGGAAGATTAAATCCACTGTGATCCTGGTGAATAAGCATTCATCTGGTGACGGGTTTATTTGTACGTGTACAAGGATTAAATTTGACGTAGATATCTGATTAATATTGAAATGAATGTAACAAATGTTTCAGTTCTTTACAGCAAACTCAAGAATCCCAAAGTTTTCATGCTTTCTTCCAGAAGTGAAACATGTTTTTGACACATGTGCCAGGCTAGCTGTGCACAGCTAGTTTTATTAGCATACCATCCTTTTCCACGTAGAACAAAGAGTGTCTAATAATAATAATAATAATAATAATAATAATAAACCAACACCTCAGACCTTCATCACTTTCCCTCCTCAGGAATGATGTGAATAAGAGATGAGGATGTTTCCTTCCCCTCCACATGCTGATAAATGAATTATTGATGTGAGGCACTTCATCTGTTTATTCTAACTAAGTGAGTGAAAGTCAATCCCTGAGCTGTGGATTATTCAGAGGAGACACAACCTGTGACCTTCAGGACGTTTGCATTTTCATGTATTTACAAAGTCCAGCACCTTATGTTTCATTCAGGATATTTATGACTTACTGTGGACAGACTGAGGAAGAAGAGGAGGAGGAGGAGGAGGAAGGTCATGTTGGCAGCAGACATGTCACACGTCAATCTGGAGTTTCCTTTAAATGTCACGGAGACGTCAGCTCGGGATCTGGAACACATGAACTACATCTGTCATCAATAAATCAGTTTGTATATAATAAAAATGAATTATAGAATAATACACATTGTACACAAACTGCAATAAAAAGGCCTTTTTATCAGCAGCAGGAACATGTGACCCATTTTAGCCTGAGGGACAGCACGTGTGAGTGAATTCTCAACCACAAAAATATTAAAAACAGAAAACATTAAATCACATCTCAAATTAAAAAAGGACAACAAAAATACACACACTGGCCCTCATTTATCAACCGTTGGTACGTTCAGATCTGAGCGTACAACGTCCAAAGCTTCAGTACGTGATTGTACACAATGATCAGATCTCACAGGTCTGAGCTCATGTAGATAATCTGAGTGAGTAGATATGTATGTAAATAGTTGTTCAAACTTTTACAAATATTGCAGTATTTAATCAGTCATGTGATGAATTCTAGGTGAAATTGGCTGAAGGCGTAATAAACACAAACAACATTTAGTCATTTTAAGTTTTTTTTTAATCGTTTCGATCGTTAAATTCTTTTAATGTGATATTAATGTCCTAAAGCGCGTGGACTGAGGCTGATATAAACGTCATATTTCTAAAGGATCTTTGTTGTGCAGCTGTTATCAGTGCACACAGGGGGGCAGACGTCATCTGCTCAGTAGCTGATCCAAGCCTTTAAATGAGCTCCTTCAAGTCCAGTTTTCACACGTTTCAAAAGCACATCTTTGTTTGACTCCACCTCAGATGTGAAGATGATGATTTTCATCACAAGCGGCCCTCGGGCTGAATCTGTGTGGCCCCAAAACAAGAAACACAAGAAACAACCAAAAATGACAACAAACACACGTGAAATGACACAAAAATACTTCAGACACACAAAGACAAAAAATACACAAAATGAAACGACAAAACAATTTTTTAAAAATTGCATTTTTTGCAAATTTAAAAATATGATTTTATAATTGGTACAATGTGATAAATATTATTTTTTTTCTGGATTTTTGTACATTGTTTTGTAATTATTTTTATTTTATTGTAAATGTTATGTATATTTGTAATCACCTTTTGTAAATTATTTGTGGACATTTTTTAATTTATTGTAAATTCTTAATTACATTTTATTATTTGAAAATGTTAATGTATTGTTTTGTGATTTTTTTATACATGTTTTGTATTTTTTGTGTTTTACTGTATATTTCAATTTTTCTTTGTAATTTGTTGTTAATCTATTGTAATTATTAAAAAATTTTGTAATTTCTTGGTTAATAATTGTAATTTAGAAAAAAAAAATAATGGTTGTGAAACCAGTTTTTGTGATTTTTTTTCGTGTATTCTTGTGAAACGTGTTATGTTGTGTGTTTTTCTCATTGTTTTGTGTGACTTGTGAGGTTTTTTGTGTATTTTTGCCCCTGTTTTCTGTCATTTCCAGTGGTTTTGTGCAGATGTTGAATGAACTGGTTCAGAGAATCAAAGCTGTTCCCAGTCAAACCAGTGTGAGATGGTTTGTGCAGCAGAATGTGTCCCAGTGAAGGACTGAGAGAAACCAAACGGTCCCACTGGGAGAACTTGGCCGTGTTTCCAAACTCCAGTGAAACCAGTGCCAGTGTCAGGACGGCACGCTCCCAACCCAACTGTTGTCATGGCAACGGCTCAGAGAGTGAAACGTCCTGCTGCTTCCTCTCATTGGCTCAGTGACCGTTGGACGCTCTGAGACAGGCGTAGGCAACAGGCAGCCCGCGGCCCACAAGCGGCCCTCAGGTTTCATTTGTGTGGACCCAAAACAACAAACACATGAAAAAAAAAATACCAAAACAAAATAAGATGAAAAGTGTTTTTAAAACGTTAACAGACATACATAACATGATGCCAAAATTGCACAAAACGTCAACAAAAATATAACATATGCCAATAAAAAGTGACAAAACACAATATACGGTACGTAAAATGACAAAAATACAAAAAATACAAAATACACAAAATGACAACAAAAATATAAGATGTGAGAATAAAAAATTACAAAATGACAACATACTGTACATAAAATGACAAAATACCAAGAATTACAACAAAAATATACAAAATGAGTTAAAAAACACATGAAATGACACAAATAAAACACACAATATTATTCCAGATATATAAAAATACAACAAATGACTAAATCTGTCCAAAAATGTACAAAATGATTCCAAAAAACTAGGGATGTCCTGATACAACCTTTTCACTTCCGATACGATACTAATATTACAGCCTTGAGTATTGGCTGATACCGATATTTATCCGATACAATATCAGCACAAATCATACAGACTTTTATGACTTATTTTGTAGTGTGGGATGTTAGAAAATGTTTGATCATGTGATGTCACTCAGACAGAGAACAATAGTCAGTAACAGTAGGAATGAGAAAAACTGACCCATTTATTATTAAACAATTGGTTACATACATTTTAACCATCAGCATAAGATATACACTATTCTACAGTTAAATCATAATAAATCCAATAAAAACTAATTATACATTTAAAGTGCAAACAATTCAAGTTTAGGGGGCGGGGACAAAAACAACAAAAACAACAGAAACAACAAAACAATATTGTGAACTGCTCAAAGTTCACAGCTTTAGTTTCACTGACTGTGCTTAAAACAATATCACACATTTCAGATGCAGTGCAATAAAATCTGATATTCGTTTTCTGGCTGATATCGGACCGATATCAATATCAATATCGGATCGGGACACCCCTACTAAAAACACGCAAAACAAGAAAAACACATGAAATGACACAAATAAAAACACTAAAGATGACTTCAGACGGACAAAATTACACAAATTGAGTCCAAAAAACAACAATGAAATGACACAAAGTTGAGGGATTTAAGGACAACACTGACTCCCACTTTAACATCACGTGTTACACACACACACACACACTGCAGCTGCTCACTCTTCTCTTGTCTGACTAATCAGAGGCTTAATGAGTCTCAACAGCTCTCACGTCCAACACTGTCCGAGTGTGGGATACACACACTTAATTAAACACACACACACACACTGTTAAAAGTTCTAGAGTAAACGCCGCTGGGACGTGTGGAGAAAAGCAGTGGGTGTTTAATAATGAAGCTGCTTCTTTACTTTAATAAAAGTTACAGATCATGGTGATGACTCAGCAAAAATACATCCATGTTTACAGTGCACCAAAGACTCCTCTATCATCTCTATAGATCTATAGCTGCACATGAGTTAGATTGTACATTAAAGAACACAATCAATGTAATAATATTTATGTGACAATAAAACAAAGCAATAAAAACTGCATTTATTGAAAATTTCAAAATATTATTTTGTAGTTTTTGACAATTGGTACATTTTTATAAATGTTTATATTTTTGCATTTGTGTACATTGTTTTGTAAATTTATTTTTTGTATTTTATTGTAAATTATTTGCTATCTTTATGTAATTTTTGTAAATGTTACTTTAATGTATAGTGATATTTATATTTTTTGTAACTTTATTGTATATTTTAAATATTTTTGTAATTTCTTGTTAATTTTTTGGAATTAATTTTGTATTTTTGTACTTAATTGCATTTATTTTTTTTTTTTAAATTGTCCATTTTGGAACTTTTATTTTTTTAAAGCTGAATAATAAAACTTTGTTACTAATTTGTGTCGTGAACTCTTTGAATATCTGAAGAGTGATATTTTACATTTTTTACCGTTTCTGATTTCACTTTTTTTGTTTGTGCGACAAGTTTATTAATGCTTTTATTTTGAAGGGCATTAGAAAACTTTTATAATCTTTGGTTTGAAGTGCAGTGTGTTTTTCTTTGAGTGATCTTTAAAAATCTACATTTCTTCTCTCTCAGCTTGTTTTTGAACCACTGCTCCATCGTAATAATCCATCAGGGAGTCGAATTCCCGCTGAATATCTCACTAAGTCACTCAAGTCTCCGCCTCTATATTTAGCCCAAGGAATTATGGGAGGAATTAATACACACAGACACACACGTGCTGCTCTTCATTATTGTGTGTGTGTATATACAGTATATTTACCAGCTTCTCACTCCTGTGGTTTCTGATTTCTACTGGTTTTTACTCATTTAATTCTTCTGGGAACAGAACGCTGAGGTCAGGAAACCAGGACCAAACTCTTGTGAAGCACGACTCAACAAAAACCACAACTAAACCACACCACACTCCTTTTTATTCTTGTGTTCCCATTGTTTATCCAACTGTTTTTGTTGTGGCTAAATGTAACACAGTGCTCTATCTATCTATCTATCTCTATATATCTATGTTGTGGTGCAATAAGAGGAAATGTTCAACTCATTTTAACTGGTTTTATGGACTCTGATTTACCAAAATCGCAGAAAAAAACACAGAATTCACTTCCTGAATCACAAATAACAATATTGGGGGTTTTTTTAATCATTTTTAAATCATTGTTATTTTCATTTTTTTCAAATTGAATGAAGCAGAAATTAAATCTGACACTGAATAAAGCCTTACATTCATGTTTTGGGACAATATCACACATGTCCACCATATTTTTCACTGTGGGCTAACGTTAGCTTTAGCATGTAGCAAACAAACACAGATTTCAGGGCCTGCATTCAGCACATTCATTTCTACAGAGGGACAATATATATATATTTATATATATATATTAATATATTTATAATATAAATGAAAGGAAGAAACAGCATCTCTACAGATTGTTAGTCTGTCATCAAAGTTAAACTAAACCCACTTTTTTCTGCTGAATACAAATGTATTTAGGTATAAAATAGTGCTGGTGAAAATGATCAACTCTCAACATTTTAGTCAAACTATTTCAATTTGTCATGATTAGTTGTAAAATGTCAGAGTTACTGCCCTCTATGGGTCGAAACTAGGACATTACATTAGATTTTTTGCTATTGGCTGAGAACAAGATCATGTGACGTTTTGGGACCATCTTGTGTCACAAACAAGCACTGTTAGCCCCGCCCCTTTTATAAAAACTAGCACCTGTGGGCTCTACAATCTGTGGTGAGTAAGTAGTGAATAGAGAGATATAGTGAGTAATGACTAGCTAGTTAGCGTAGCATAGATTGTTCAGTGGAGATTTTATCGCAAAGACTGGGCGTGTCTTACCTGCTACAGGAGCCCCGCCCATAATCAAGGCATTTCTTTTTTTTTCCCCTCCTAGTGGCAGGTCAGGAGAAAGCAGGGGTTTTGTTACTCTTTAAATAAAAAGGACACCAGTTTGACCAGAACACCACAAAGACAAACTAAAGCCACAGTTTCCACTCCTCACCCTCTCTTTTACCCTCATTCTTTCCTACATTATCTCTTCTCTTCTTCACTCTTCCTCCCTCACTCTCAGGCTGCGTCTGAATAGTCCCTCCTATCTCCTTTCCTAACCACTTTTCCTTAACCCCGTGGATGACATCACAGGGTTAAGGAAAGGTGTTAGGAGAGGAGTTAGGAAAAGGTGATCACGTTTGTTTTGACAATCAGACACACTTCCACTAGGTGACGTAATAATCTGATGACAGCGACGGTTAGTGACGTCTGTCGTGGTGAAAAGACTACATATTTCCTAAAATGGACTAAAAGCACATTTAAAACACTTTCCACTGATATAATCTAATAAATCATAAGGTTTGAATGTAAATCAAAGGAAAAGAGGTTACCAGGCAACGAGGAACTAAAGGTAAACTAAAGAACGTCACATAGAGAATGGTTGATCACACTCACCTTCCACTCACTAATATGAATTATGTTGAATAAAACATTATGTGGATAAAAATGTCTCTGATCATTTTTCTAGAACCACAGAGTGTCTGTTTGATGTCAGTTATAATCTGATAATATGTCTGACATATAATAATATATGGATTTTATTTTATTTATTTAAAGTTGTTCAAGACATATTATTACATTAGTAACTTACATGATCTCCATTACTTGTCGGTCATTGTGAGTTTCCGTAAGCGCTCGGGTGTGTGTGTCCCTTTAAATGTTGTCGACGCTAGGAATTGTGGGTCATAATTATCTGGTCTCCTTTGGTAAAGGATGTATCAGTGTTTCGTAGGCTAAAGGAGGTAAAAAAGGAAGCATTGAGCATCTTTTCCTTAGCTAAAAGGGCCCATGTTGCGCTAAATTGACTTTTCTGTGCTTCAATCAATCAATCAATCTTTTATTTGTATGGCACCAAATCATAACCAATGGTATCTCAAGACACTGTACAGTAGAGCAGTCTTAAGGACGGACTCTTCATTTTACTCTATAAATGCTTTAAACATGATAAAGTTCTATTATGACTTCATAAACATGATCAAAGTGTTTTTTTAATCATTAGGGTGATTTACTACTTTCTTACTACAGGGTGAACACAAACACATCGCTACTATTTGATGACACGTTTCCACTTTGATGATGAATTTGACGCAACACTGAGCTGGAGAAGCCACACCCCCAGGAAGCTCTCTGCCATGATTGACATGTAAACAGACACGCCCACAAAGGTGAGCATGTCAGCGTCCTTCACACAGTGCTATGTATGTATTTTCTACAGTCTATGTATGTACTGGTGAAAGCCCCGCCCCCACGCTCTGTGTCATGTTTATAAAGCAGCATGAGCTCAGCTACAGAGTGGGTGGAAGGAGGGCGGGCCTTCCTCTGGCCCTACGTCACCGTGAGGGGAGGAGGAAGTCAGTGTCCTGTCTATAGACACGCCCACTCATGAATATGCATAAGTAGGATGCAAATCAGCCTGTTTGTGTAGAGTTGGTCAGAAAGTGACTTTTCAGAGGCTGAAACTCTGGAAAACAGACGAATTTGGGAAAATAAACCTTATTGTTTTTGAGGTTCTTAGAACAAATAGAGATGATGGTGAAAAATAGCATAATATCAGACCTTTAATGAAAACTCAGACGTTCTTTATCATCTTCTGTTATTATTCACTTGTGCTGATATTACAGATTTCACATTGGTCTGAAGGAGTCACATGATCAACATTCATGTCAGCATTAGAATAATGATCATTAATGTTGTTGTTTTGTGTGTTTTTGTTGTCAGAAATCAATCCTGAGTCTGTGGTTTCAGGAAGAAAGAGTGAAAGTTGACTGAACACAGTTTATTTGTGGACTACAGGACGTCCTTCACTGAGGTGGGTGTGGTTTCAGGGCAGATGTTCCACTCGTTCGTCACCTTTTTATGAATGAAGCTGTAGCTGAGCATTGAGACGTGATAACAGATCACAAACATTCACAGAGGATTCAATATGGGACTCAAATAGTGTGGAAACTGACCAAATAAGGTAAATGAAGATAAACAAGCACACAGAATAACTCCTAAACACATAAAATGACAACAAGCATTCACAAAATGACTCAAAAATGCACAAAACACAAACAATGCACAAAAGCATCAAATATTTACACAAATTGACTCAAAAATGGCAGATATTGGTGACGCAAAACAGACAAATGGCCACAAAAATACACGAAATGCCTCAAAAACACACAAAAGACCAAAATTACAACAAAAAAAAGTACCAAAAAATGATACAAACTGACTCAACAATTACAGTGAAATAAATCCTTTGATGTTTCCAGCTCACTTTGTGAATGTTGATAATATGACGCTGTGATTTTGTTAAGTTATAAAATACTAATACGATAACCTAAGAAAGGAAAATAAAGGAAAGCAACACAAATTGATGGACGTTATTACACAGAGAGAGATACAGTCGTGGTGTATAATTAATCATAAGGTAAAAGGATGAAATCATAGGCTTTAAAGCACAAACAGAGGAAATAATAGAAGCCCATTCACCAGCAAAAATAAATCCTAGGAAAAGTAAAATAATGATAATAGTAATAAAATCTTATGCATTATGAGATACTAAGTCATAATTATAAGATGCTAAGTCATAACTATGAGATACTATCATAATACTATGGGATTATGACTGTAATGGGTTTCCATATAAAAGAACTGGTGTGTAAAGCACCTATAATGAATCATAAATCTAATGAATTTTCATCTTTTTAAATATCTGTGATGTCTCGTTAATTCCACACTGTAGTGAATCTAATGTAATGTCAATGTGGCCCCCGTGCCTTATGTTGGACACCAGTGCGTTACATAATAACGGTTCCTTTTCCCTAAAAACACTCCATCACTCAAAGCATGAAGGAGAGTTGGAAACTGTCCTTGGAAAGGCTCACGCGCACACACGCACGCGCACACGAGCAGCAGTCTATCAATGCACTGCAGACGTGCAAAAACCGTGCGCTCACGTGCCGCAGGAGCCTCGCCTCCGTGCGTCCCGCGCGCACACGCACACGCATCGACCCGTTCTTTGATTCACCTGCCGAGGCACGAGGAGCTGCTCACCATAGTCCCTCTGCAGACCCTGAAGAAGAAGAGGGGGGTCCACTGGTCCTGGTCCTGGTCCTGGTCCTGGTTCTGGTCCTGGTTCTGGTTCTGGTGAAACAACTGATCCCACCAATAATTCCGCTGCTGTGGAACAACCAACGCTCTGCGGCGCACCATGAATTACAATGAGACTCTCTCTCTCTCTCTCTCTCTCTCTCTCTCTCTCTCTCTCTCTCTCTCTCTCTCTCTCTCTCTCGTGAGTCTTGAACAAAAACCTTCCGTAAAATGTGGTTTTCGTGCGTAAAATGTTCGAAATGTGCAAAAATCAGATCCTGTTCCATGTGGAGACAGGACCATCTATAGGGGGAATAAAGGGGAGAGATTTTTGGGGTCCATCCATAAAGTCAGTAAAATGATGGTCTATTGTTCTATGAATCTGTGATAACCACATTTATTTATTCATCTGAATAATATCCACTGTTATCCAGGAACGTTTATTATTATTATTATTATTATTATTATTATTATTATTATTATTATTATTATTATTATTATAGTCATCTTAAAGGTGGAAATCCTGGTTTTAATCACAAATAAAATGGATTCAAAGAACCACAGAAATTGTTTAAAATTTGCAAATTAGAGTGGATAAAAATAGACCGAAAAAGTGGTGAATGTGGTTAAATTGGCAAAAAAATAAGCATGAAATATGGTGAAAAGAGGTTAAAAGTGACAATAATGGGTCAATATATGTGACATTATGTGTATAAGTGGTGGAAAGTGTTTATAAGTGCTGAACATGTCTGGAAAGTGGAAACAAAAGTGCAGAAAATGCATTGAAATGTGATGTAAGTGTAAGAAATGGGAGAAATGTTGCAAAAATGCATTAAAAGGAGCAAAAATATGACAAGAAAAAGTGATGAAAACAGGTTAAAATATGGTGAGTTTGGTGGAGTTGCAGAAAAATGGCAAAAATGGGTTCTCCTGTTTTGTGTGTTGTGGTCTGTGCATCAGCATTATGGGTATAATGAGAACTCGTACAATGACAAAGGTTCCACGCTGACTGTTTGCAAAAATAAAAAATAAAAAATTCCAAACATGGTGACATCATCATCATCATCCAGTGTCTGTCTGTGAACCTTCCTCACCTGCTGTGTGTTGGTAACGTGGAAACATCAGCGCTGTGGATCCATGTGAGAAAAAGGAAAAGGAAAAAGAAAGGAAAAGGAAAAGGAAGTGAGAGTGTGACAGATTGAGGTCTGAGTTTGATGAGAAACATCACATCCTGCCCCAGATTCACTTTTCCTTCTCATTCTGAACTCCACACGTCACTAATATACAAGGAATGTTTAGGATGATACGTACGTGCACATACACTAGCAATATGTTCACGTATTTTGTGTTTGTTTGTTTTTTAGATGTTTTGTGTAATTTTGTGCTTGTTTCATGTTTTTTGAGTAATTTTGTGTATTTATTGGGCCAATTTGTGTTTTTGTGGGTCATTCTCTGTATTTTTGGGTCATTTTGTGTATTTTGGGATATTCTGTGTATTTTTGGGGTATTTTTTGTATTTATTGGGTCTATTTCGTGTGTTTGAGAGTAATTTCAAATAATTTTGTTAATATTTGCTGTGTTTAAAATTTTTTGATAAAGTGTTTTTATTTTTTCTCTTTACTTTGGATATTTTGGAGAAAAATACTAATCAATGTTTAATAATCACACACACACACACACACACTTTTCTCACAGCAGTGACATCATCACTAATTGATCGTCCTGTTGAATCGTGGAAAAAGAAGAAGATGCTGACTGTGTGGGGTTGTCATGGCAACTGGCACATCTGAATTCAGGAGACAGTGAAAGCAGGAGGATGAGGATGGAGGATGTGGGGCTAGAACAATGGATGATAGAAGTGTTATTGCTCATCCATGATTGATCGATCTGATCAGATCTGCTGCTCTAGAATCCAGTCACGCTGGAGTTTAAATATGAAGTTGGTTTTTCACAAACGTCCAAATGTTCAGCTGATAAAAGGAAGATGGTGGCGTCTTGTGCCATAATTAATTATCTTTTTTAAAGCGTGGTCCATTAACCTTGTTAAACATGGTTATTTCTGTGAGCTTCTACAAACTTCTACACACACTGCTCCTTTTCACTGCTCCATGTCTGCGTATGAGACATGTGACGTCTCTTTAAGGTCTTTTTTTTACGTTTAACACAGTTCTACGTCAACAAGCATGAATCAGAACCGGATCACCGTCCCACGCGGTCCGCCGTGAGTTGGGAACATGAGTGCGAACGCGTCCCTCCTCCTCCTCCTCCTCGCGGCGCCATCCAGAGAGCAGCACTTCCAATCGCCATGGCAACAGGAGTTTCCAATACCTGAGAGGAAAGGAAAGGCCTCTCGTAGCACAGCAGGATTTATGAAGCTGGAAGCAGGGATTCAAACCAGCAACGCTCACCTCCCACTCACTGTGACTTCATATGAACAACAACACACTGATGCTAATGACACAGCTGAAGGTTTTTTAACTTCACATTGAGCTTTAATTCTCATTGAACGAGTGGCTTAAAAGGATGTTTTAAAAATATGGACTAAAAACATGTCAAATGTCCTGATTAGAAGATCTATGATGTTGCTAACTTCAGTCACCAGAACGTGTCAGCACACTGTTTAAGGAAATTACTCTCTCTTAGGCTCCTTAGGAGAGCTCTTCTTCTCTGCTTCATTGTCTACTATGAAACCGCAGAGTGAGGTCATAGATTATTTTTCAGGTCAAAACGGTTTTTATCCTTTTTCTGTAAAAAAAAAAAGAAAAAAAAAATGATCTATAAATCAGGTTGAATGCTTCAATCCAGCAGGAAACCATGGGATGTTTACAGGCATTTGAGGTCAAATGTCACGATGTTGTAATCATGTTGTTGTGCTGACTCTGTAATAAAGTAGTTCCTCATCATGTTTTCGCCCAAACGGCTCGGGATCAATCAAACGTTCAGCGTTTCCTTCCTCACAGCGAGGACCAAGGTTATGGCTTCTTCTTCTTCTTCATTTTTAACGTCAGCCAATCATAACCATGAAATAAGCAGTTCATTCACTTCTCCTGTAGTTCACTAAAGAAAACGAATGATTTCTATTGGCTGTTAAATCTCTGATATCAGACAACAACACAAAGATCAACATCTCACAATAGTTATAGTTTATGCCGACGATGTGTGTGCGTGTCTTTGGAGTCATTTTGTGTGTTTCTCCATTTATTGTGTATTTTCGGGTAGTTTCCAGTCATTTTGAGAATGTTTCCTGTGTTTTTCTGTCATTCTGCTCTCATTTATGTTTTTTCTGTTTTCACTTCTGTGGTTGTTTTGTGTTTCTTGGGTCATTCTGAGTATTTTTGTGGTTATTCTGTGAATTAATTGGGTAATTTTGTGTATTTTCTGTCGTTTTGTATATTTATGCGGTTGTTTCGTGTTTTTGGGTCATTTTGTGGTTGTTTGTATTTTTGATTTCATTTTGTTTGTGTTTTTTTTTTGTTGCCATTTTGTGTATTTTTGTGATTGTTTTGTGTGTGTTTGTTGTCATTTATGTGTTTTTGGGGTTTGGTGAGTCGTTGTATGTAATTTTGTTTTAAGTTATACAGAATGAACAATGTTTTATACAGAATGAACAATGTTTTATACAGAATTCATGTTTTGTATAGAATTCATAATGTTTTATATAGAATTAATAATGTTTTATACAGAATTCGTAATGTTTTCTATAGAATTCATAATGTTTTATATAGAATTCATAATGTTTTATATAGAATTAATAATGTTTTATATAGAATTAATAATGTTTGATATAGAATTAATAATGTTTTACATAGAATTTATAATGTTTTATACAGAATTCATAATGTTTTATACAGAATTCGTAATGTTTTCTATAGAATTAATAATGTTTTATATAGAATTAATAATGTTTGATATAGAATTAATAATGTTTTACATAGAATTTATAATGTTTTATACAGAATTCCTAATGTTTTATACAGAATTCATAATGTTTTATACAGAATTCATAATGTTTTATACAGAATTCGTAATGTTTTCTATAGAATTCATAATGTTTTATATAGAATTCATAATGTTTTATATAGAATTAATAATGTTTTATATAGAATTAATAATGTTTGATATAGAATTAATAATGTTTTACATAGAATTTATAATGTTTTATACAGAATTCATAATGTTTTATACAGAATTCATAATGTTTTACATAGAATTTATAATGTTTTATAAAGAATTAATAATGTTTTATACAGAATTCATAATGTTTTACATAAAATTTATAATGTTTTATAAAGAATTAATAATGTTTTATAAAGAATTAATAATGTTTTATATAGAATTAATAATGTTTTACATAGAATTTATAATGTTTTATAAAGAATTAATAATGTTTTATACAGAATTCATAATGTTTTATATAGAATTAATAATGTTTTATATAGAATTAATAATGTTTTACATAGAATCTATAATGTTTTATAAAGAATTTATAATGTTTTATATAGAGTTAATAATGTTTTATATAGAATTAATAATGTTTTATACAGAATTCATAATGTTTTATATAGAATTAATAATGTTTTATACAGAATTCATAATGTTTTATATAGAATTAATAATGTTTTATACAGAATTCGTAATGTTTTCTATAGAATTCATAATGTTTTATATAGAATTCATAATGTTTTATATAGAATTAATAATGTTTTATATAGAATTAATAATGTTTGATATAGAATTAATAATGTTTTACATAGAATTTATAATGTTTTATACAGAATTCATAATGTTTTATACAGAATTCATAATGTTTTACATAGAATTTATAATGTTTTATAAAGAATTAATAATGTTTTATACAGAATTCATAATGTTTTACATAAAATTTATAATGTTTTATAAAGAATTAATAATGTTTTATAAAGAATTAATAATGTTTTATATAGAATTAATAATGTTTTACATAGAATTTATAATGTTTTATAAAGAATTAATAATGTTTTATATAGAATTAATAATGTTTTATATAGAATTAATAATGTTTTATATAGAATTAATAATGTTTTACATAGAATCTATAATGTTTTATAAAGAATTTATAATGTTTTATATAGAGTTAATAATGTTTTATATAGAATTAATAATGTTTTATATAGAATCTATAATGTTTTATAAAGAATTAATAATGTTTTATATAGAATTAATAATGTTTTATATAGAATTAATAATGTTTTATATAGAATTAATAATGTTTTATATAGAATCTATAATGTTTTATAAAGAATTAATAATGTTTTATATAGAATTCATAATGTTTTACATAGAATTAATAATGTTTTATAAAGAATTAATAATGTTTTATATAGAATTAATAATGTTTTATATAGAATTTATAATGTTTTATAAAGAATTAATAATGTTTTACATAGAATTAATAATGTTTTATACAGAATATGAACAGTAGTGAAACACGGCTCAGCAGCAGCTCTGACTGTGGGAGTCTAATCACTGTTATTGTGCCGTCACACAGCACAGGAAATAACAGTGGCTCTATTTAAGGAGGTCTACTCTGCAGATGGTTGCTCACATTTATTTCAAAGTCACTGTTCTTCACATTTGTCTGTTTCATCCTGTCCATTAAAAAAACATGATGGGCTCTCATTATGATCCTGAAGCCCTGCAGAGAAAAGACTGTGATCTATTTCTACACAATATCGTTATGAAGCAAGAACTTAGAGAATGAGTGAAAATAAATGATTATTTTTCCTACGTTAAAGAATCATCTGACTGAACATTTTCAGTTCTTTCATATTCACCGTATGCAATGCGCGCAACGCAAAGATGCATCTCAGAAGTTTCAGGAATAACGAACAACACAACGATAGACACAAAACGACATAAAAAAGACAACAAAGAAAACATGAAACATGTACTTTTGCTGTTGTTTTCACGTCATTTTGGGAAATTTTGTGTAGTTTTGCTCTCGTTTGTGCGTTTTTGTTTCATTTTGGAATGTTGTGTTGTGTTTTTTTTAGGTGATTTATGTATTAATGTGATTGTATCTTGTGTATTTTGGGTAATTTTGTGTATTTGTTTGGTCATTCTGTGTATTAGTTTTGGTTGTTTTGTGTTTTGGGGTCACCTAAAATGAAAATTGCTACAAAAATCCATAAAATGGCAAAAAGAAACTCAAAAATGTTTTACTGCATTTGTAAGTAGCTTTAGAAAAGCAAATAATTACTGTATATATGTGTTTTAATAAAACGTTTATGATTCTTTGGGTTCGTAGCGGCAGCATCCTCAGCAGAGAAGCTCAGATAATAATCAGTCAGCTGGTGTTTTGTCATTAATAATAATAATAGACCAAATTTGTATAGCACTTTTTTGGACACTCAAAGACGCTTTACATGGGGAATCAGACAAAACAAGACAACACAAAAGGGGTTCATGGAAAAGCCAGTTTGAACAGGTGGGTTTTGAGGAATGATTCGAAGTTTGGTAGTGAGTCCAAGTTTCTAATGGGCGGTGGGAGTGAGTTTTAAAAGGGTGGGAGCAGCGATGGCGAAGGCTCGGCCCCCAAGGTCCAGTGGTTTGTGCGAGTGATGGGAGTGAGGCGGTTGGTGTCGGCTGAGCGGAGGTGACGGGTGGGTTGGTGTTGTTGCAGGAGCTCGGTGAGGTAGGGCGGGGCCAGATATGGAGGGACTTGTAGGTGAGGAGGAGGAGCTTGTAGTGAACGGGGAGCCAGTGGAGCTGGTGGAGGAAGGGAGTGATGTGTTCTCTGGACCGGGTGTGAGTGAGGAGGCGGGATGTGTTGTAGTTTTTGGAGGTGAGTGGTGGGAAGTCCGTAGAGAAGGTTATTACAGTAGTCGAGTCTGGAAGTGATGAAGGCATGGATGAGGATTTCAGCTGTTGATTGGGTAAGGGAGGGGTGGAGGCGGGCAATGTTGCAGAGGTGGAAGAAGGATGTTTTAGTGATGTGGTTGATGTATGAGAGGGTGGGGTCCATTATGATGCCGAGGTTGCATACAGAGGGGGAGGGGTGACATTGTGACCGTCGATGAGAAGGGTAAAGTTCTGGACAGAGGGGAGGAGTTCTGTTTTGTAGGTTTTGATATCAGAGATACAGTTAGTGATAACTGGGGTGATGATTTGGTGGAGATGTAGAGTTGTATATCATCAGCGTAGCAGTGGAAGTGGAGTCCATGGTGGCGTCTCGTTCCCGCTGAAATTTAATAAAGTCGTTATTACGCCTCAACAACGCTCAGCGTGGCAGAGATGCTCAGCTCCTTTATCACTCCCTGTATGTTTGTGATGTGGTTACCGTGGCAACTGACGACCTTGGTCTGCTCTGAAATTACACGTCAAACGTCTTGTTGAGTTGAAATTGCAGAGTTGGGACGAGACGGACAAGTGTGTCACAGATTATCTTCACACAGTGAAAAACAAGTCCTCTCAACAAGACAAGAGACATTCAGGGATGTTTGCCTTATTTTCAACATTTATGTTGCATTCGATTGCACACGAGGTAAATGCGTTTCATCCAGTGAGCTTTGAAAATAATACTGTCCACAGGAAGATAATGTTTGTTTTGATATTGTTCAAGGAGCAAAAATGCCTTGTGGGTTAATATAAATGAGAGAGAGAGAGAAACGTCCTATACTTTAAGTCTGGTTCTGAAAATTAGCCTTTGGTTAGATGGACATGACATTGGTTGCTTTTTCTTTTTTTTTAGTTTAACAATGTTCTCTGTTCAGTCGCTCTTAAATGAACTAATAATAAGTAAGTATGACTTGAACGTACCAGTGAGGGGAATCCTACAGGCTTCATTGAACCATAAACTGTCAATAAAATGCATTAAATCAGTTTAAATCAGTGGTTCCCAAACTTTTCAGTTCTGCACCCCTTCAGACATTCAACCTGAAGCCATGTACCCCCTACTCCTGTACACAAAAACATAATAATATGATGTCATATATAATGTAGCCCTACAGTGAAATGTACCTATCCTGTTGAGGAATAATAATAATAATAATAATAATAATAATAATAATAATATATAATAATAATAATAATAATAATAATAATAATAATATATAATAATAATAATATATAATAATAATAATAATAATAATAATAATAATAATAATAATAATAATAATATATAATAATAATAATAATAATAATAATAATAATAATAATAATAATAATAATATTTGCATTCCCTGAAGAAAATAGAAGTGAGGATGCAGATGCTGGCCCGCTTCACACTGCGTTAGCTTAATCATTGGCATTAGCCTAGCAATAACCTAGCAATAGCATTAACCTAGCATCATCATAAACATTAGCATATCAATAGCATTAATGTAGCATCATCAGTTGCATTAACCTAGCATTAATATTGAGCTAGTATTAGCTTTAACCTAGCATTATCATTGGCCTAGCAATAGCATAGCATTAACTTTGCATTAGCTTAACAATAGCAATAACCTAGCATTAGCATTCACCTAACATTAGCTTTGACCCAGCATTAGCATTAACGGCTCTATTTATATTCTTGTGTCCAATGTTGTCAGTGTTTTTAACTTTTATTCACATACATGACAATTTGCGTACCCCTGGGAGTACCGGAGGCTGCTACTCATTCCACCTTTAAGGCTAAACCTACGTATGCTAAAGCGTATACCGTATAATAGCGTTAACCTAACCACTAGTAAAAAAAGTCCCAAATCTAAAGATAGGAACTAAAAACTAAGATTATATGATAGAACACCAACACAATCCATATGTACACAAAGCTCTAATGGGCTGCAATGGGTGAAGTCCAGTCTGACACAGCTGTGGCGGGTTGTAGACAACCCCCCACTTATGTACCTTGTTGTATACCAAACATAATGCTCACACTGCTTACACACCATGTACACTGATGTCCAACCCATACTCACTCGTTCCACTGTTTTCTTGTATCATGTTTTTCTGCAGTCAGTGTCTTCTCCTCGCCCTTCTCTCTTTTTACTGTTTCAGGTTCTTGAAGCTGATGATGTCAGTTCCTGATCTATGGTTCACTAGTCTGAGACACTCTGATGTTCTATCTCTCTATCCTGTTCTGTTGGTCCTTCTGTCCACTAACCCCAACCAGTCCACGCAGATGGCTGCCACCTCTGAACCTGGTTCTAATGAAGATTTATTCCTGTTAAAAGAAAAACTGATAGAAAGGAGTTTTTACTTCCCACTATCGCTTATGCATGTTCATGTGCGTTTGTTGAGTTTTTTCCTTTTTATTACAAATTGTATATTTTGAAAGCGCTTTGAGATCTTTTTTGTTGTCATTTGGCGCTATATAAATAAAGTTGAATTGAATTGAATTACTGACGATCAGCTGATCTGTTCCTGATTGATCAGAAACTCAGCTCAGTCTGTAGTTTGTGAGATCACGGAAACAACAAACCACTCCAGGGCTCTTCATCGTGACCCGCTTAACCCAGTAAACCCAGTTTAACCAGGTGTAACCCAGTTTAACCCAGTAAACCCAGTTTAACCAGGTGTAACCCAGTTTAACCAGGTGTAACCGAGCTTAACCAGGTGTAACCCAGTTTAACCCAGTAAACCCAGTTTAACCCAGTTTAACCAGGTGTAACCCAGTTTAACCCAGTAAACCCAGTTTAACCAGGTGTAACCCAGTTTAACCAGGTGTAACCCAGTTTAACCCAGTAAACCCAGTTTAACCAGGTGTAACCCAGTTTAACCAGGTGTAACCCAGTTTAACCAGGTGTAACCCAGTTTAACCAGGTGTAACCCAGTTTAACCCAGTAAACCCAGTTTAACCAGGTGTAACCCAGTTTAACCCAGTAAACCCAGTTTAACCAGGTGTAACCCAGTTTAACCCAGTAAACCCAGTTTAACCAGGTGTAACCCAGTTTAACCCAGTAAACCCAGTTTAACCCAGTTTAACCAGGTGTAACCCAGTTTAACCCAGTTTAACCCAGTAAACCCAGTTTAACCAGGTGTAACCCAGTTTAACCCAGTAAACCCAGTTTAACCCAGTTTAACCCAGTAAACCCAGTTTAACCAGGTGTAACCCAGTTTAACCCAGTAAACCCAGTTTAACCCAGTTTAACCAGGTGTAACCCAGTTTAACCAGGTGTAACCCAGTTTAACAAGGTGTAACCCAGTTTAACCAGGTGTAACCCAGTTTAACCCAGTTTAACCCAGTAAACCCAGTTTAACCCAGTAAACCCAGTTTAACCAGGTGTAACCCAGTTTAACCCAGTAAACCCAGTTTAACCAGGTGTAACCCAGTTTAACCAGGTGTAACCCAGTTTAACCCAGTAAACCCAGTTAGGACAGAGTGTGTTATGGTTAAAAATCTTCTTCATTAGCTTCAGCCCTTAAACGCACAGAGAACTCTCTCCATCATGACGCCACTTTACATGAAAATCAACACCACCTCGCTGCGTTTCCGCTGAGGCAAACCGACCGTGTTTCAAATGTCAGGCGATGCATGTTAAACTCGTTGGCATTTCCAGAAACAAAAGGTTCCCAAGAACTGAAGTTTGTGTCCTTTGAATGTGTACGACCTGTGAAGATGTAATTACAGCAACTCAGTTGGTGATTAGAGCGATTAGCTCACAGAGGAGTGTTAGCATACATGGGAAATCTATAATCAGAGCTTTTACAGTAATGGAAATAAACTGTAAAAGTAGACTGGGGGGGGGGGGGGGGGGTGTTCCAACTATAGAGGGAACACATTACCTCTGAGGTCTCTTCAGGGGTTCTTGTATTTGAGAGGAGGATACGCAGGATAGTAGAAGCTTGGATCGAGCAGCAACAATGTGGTTTTTGTCCTAGACGTGAACTGTAGACAAACTTCTTTAAAACTGTTGTAAAGTCAATTTGTCACTGATTTGTGTCAGATAATGAACTGCTGATTCCAGTCGAGCCCCTAATCAAATTGTGCAGAACACTGGATGTCTCTATCCTGGCTAACTATACACCAATCAGAACCTTCCATTCATAAACAACATCATTGAGAAGGTGGTCTTCAACCAACTGAGTCAGTTCTTAACATTCAACAGAATATTTGATAAATGTCAGTGAGGCTTTGATCCTGATCACAGCACAGAAACTGATCTGATCAAAGTGATCAATGACAACACAACCTAAAGTGACCAGCAGATGGCAGCAAAACACTGTTACACTGAATCCTGCAGAAAATAACAACAGAAACACACAAAATACAAACAAAAAGATCACAAATTATATTTAGATTCACCCTAAGTGTGTAAACTCAAAAGAAAAAGAGGTGCATGATGGGTAAAGACGGGGTTGTTTGTTTGTTGTGGGTCAAAGGTCACATGCAAACACTTGAGCTCTTTGTGTTGTTGTTTTTTTTTTATAGCTTTAATGTGAGAAATAGACTCAGGGGCCCAGAAACATCAGAGATAATGAGCAGCTCTGTTTACCATCTGAACCTAAATATAGATAAACATCAGATAGACAAGAAACAACAGGATGGTTTATTTATTCTGATATGAAGAGACACTAAATATTATTTTATTTCATACTTAAAAAACATAACTATATTATTTTAAAGATACTAAAAACAGCCTCAAAATAAATATTTCAGCATCTAACTTCATAAATACAGGAAATGTATTATATGTATATTTTATCTATAATTAATGGGTTTGTCACCTTTTAATTGAAATTTATGTAGATATAAAAACAACAAAGCTTTATATTATTGACCATTTTCTGATTTAAAGTTTTGTTTGTTTTATTCTTATTTGATTTATGAAAATGTGTTAAATTTATGATTTTTTTTCTTTCATTTATATTTTCTAATTTAGTTGTCCTTGTTTATATATATCTTATTAAAAATATTATGTTATATTGATTAATTGGACAATTCAACGTTTGTATAAATAAAATTCTGGGTTTTTTGTACTAATTATCAAATATGCATTTAATTTAAAACAACTACTTTAGTCGATCATACATTTATTCATCAAACAATAAAGACATTTGTTAAATCTTTTTTTTTTTTCGGTCACAATCATGCAATAAAATAAATGTATTTATTTATTATTTGATTTCTATATTAAAACATGCATAGCTGTCGCCAAAAGCGTGCATGACCTGTAGTGTTTACCTTTGACAACATGTAAATGTAATAAAAAAATAAAACAAAGATATATAAAAAAAACAATTAATAAAATCTATATTAATAAACATCATCAAATATTTATGTCTCGACTTCTCTAAATTAATTAATTGTGGTTGTCAGACTTTTCCGTGTGTGAATGTTGTCTCCATGTGAACACAGGGTGGTTACCGTGGTAACCAGCTCTATTATTATATATTAATAACAGTGACTGACGTGTTTACTTCAGAGAAATAACAACAACAACAGGAACTGTTTTTATTCCCCACCCCAAACCACATGTTCCCAACCTTAGGGTTAGGACCCCATTTGGGGTCACGAGACACTGGGAGGGGGTCGCCAGATGCCTTCAAGAAACTAAAAATATTTTATGAACAATTTGACCCCATTTTTGCTTATTTTTACCCTTTTTCTGCAACTACACTAAACTTGCCATATTTTATTTTCATCACTTTTTTTTACCATATTTTTGCTCCTTTTAATGCATTTTTGCCACTTCATCACATTTCAATACATTTTCTGCACATTTCATCACTTTTTCACCTAATGTCACATGTCGACCCTTAATTTTCACTTTTCACCTCTTTTCACCATATTTCGTGATTATTTTTGCCACTTTAACCACATTACAATATTGACACTTTGAACCATTTTTACCACTTTTTCTGTCTATTTTTGTAACTTTTAACCAATTTCTGTGGTTTCTAAAATCCCATTTCACCAGCTTTTCCACCATTTTTGGTCACAATTGTGTGGTTTATGTAGTCATCTTGTGCATTTTTCTTGTTTTTTAGTGAGTTTTTCAAAAAATTTGTGTATTTTTCGAAGTCATTTTGTGTGTTTGTGGTTTTAAAATCCCATTTCAACAC
Source organism: Gouania willdenowi (assembly GCF_900634775.1). NCBI lineage: Eukaryota > Metazoa > Chordata > Actinopteri > Blenniiformes > Gobiesocidae > Gouania > Gouania willdenowi. The sequence goes on from NC_041047.1 coordinate 2,534,799, forward strand.
CATTTTGGTCACTTTGAATCCATTTTATTTGTGATTAAAACAATGATTTCCATCTTTAAGATGACAATAATAATAATAAACCTTCCTGGATAACAGTGGATATTATTCAGATGAATAAATACATGTGGTTATCACAGATTCATAGATTTTATGGATGGACCCCAAAAATCTCTCCCCTTTATTCCCCCTTATAGATGACCCCGTCTCCACATGACTGAACCTTTATTTTGAAAAGGTTGAGAACCACTGCTTTAATAAGTACATACTGTAATCATTGTAATATAAACAATTATTGTCCTCTGGTGTTAAAAGTCTAATAAAACAGAATCCTGTTAAAGAGCTACACAAATCCCCGTCAAAATAAAAGCACTATATTTTCTTGTAAATAGGTCCTGTGTTCTAACAGAGAAGACCAGTGACTTTCCTCCACCTTTAATTCAAATAAAACCATTAAAACGTTGATTTTAAAGCTTGTAACGTCACTTTCGGGCCGAGTCGTAGTTGGCAACGAACCAATCGCACGTGTCCTTTAAAGCTGTGGGAGTAACACACACACACACACACACACACACACACACACACACACACACACACACACACACACACACACACACACACACACACACACACACACACACACACACACACACACACACACACACACACACACACACACACACACACACACACACCTCATCATGGAAATGTATACGGTCAACAACAGATCTATAGCCACATGTCTGAGCTCACCTTGTTTAAAGGGAGTGAAGGTGAAGTCTGGTCGGTAGCGCCGTAGTTTGGCGTTGCTCGCCGTCTTTTTGAACTGACCGTCTGCTTTACTGCAGTCGTACTAAAACTCATCACGTCAGGAAAAGTCAACGATACAAGAAGAAGAAAAAGTGTTTCTTTAAAGAGATCCTCCACTGTTTTTACAAATGTGGCCTAAAACCTTTGAAATGTCCTTATATAGAAGATCTATGTCTAACAAAACTAACTTATTAACTTTTTCAAATGGGACTAGTTTATCGTTTTAGAGTCTGTGTGCCGCCATGTTGAAATGACTGCTGCTCTTCTCCAGCTGCAGAGCTGCACGCCAACATGAAGGAAGTTGAACTTCCTTTGAGGCGGCGACAACGGAAACGAAGCGTTTGCCGTGTAACACGCCCACTTTGAGAGACAACAGCATAAGTAAATCAAAAATAAATTAAAATGTTACTGAAAGTCACTGTTTTATTATCATTACATTGTTAAACCAAGAATAAAGTTTGTTTATAGTTTCTCTTTATTCAAACGTTGATTAATATGCTAATTGTAGCTGCTACATTGCTGGGTTAGCACATGTGCTACTTAATGACCATATTTGGAAGTTGAACTTCCTTCACGTTGGGGGTCTGCGGCTGCAGCTGGACCCTCTAATGAGCAGCAGTGGATTCTGCCAATCCTGGTTGTCTGTATTTACATACACGGAGCTCTTCTTCTCTTCTTCGAATATGGTGCATAATATAATAATGTGTTTTGTTAGACATAGATCTACTAATAAGGACATTTCAAAGATTTTAGGTCACATTTGTAAAAACAGTGGATGATCTCTTTAAAGTATTTTAAAATGAGTAAATGTTCTTTTTTTTCTCATTTTATTAGTAATTAATCACAGCCTGGAGCAGACAACTTAATCACAGCGTTACGATAATGAACAATCAGAGCTTTGTTTTTCTTTTAATTCGTGAGTTTTTGTGTTCAATTTTGTGTTCGTTTCATGTACTTTGATTTTTTTTCCTGTGTTTTTGTATATTTCACTCATGGCTTTCATTAATCAACCTTGCGTGGAAACGGGTGTAAATCTGGGTTCACGTTGTGTCGTACGACAGGACCAACGTGTGATTTATCAAACATTGGTATCTGATCAATCCCAGCTTACAAATGATCAGGTGTTTATAAATTGGACATAAAGGTACGGTTTTTTGCTGCACGTTTCACCCTGTGGGGCCCCCGTATAAGGGAACTCAGAGGTGACGTCTGCCCCCCTGTGTGAAACCCTTAAAATGACTAAACATTTCAGCACTTATAAACCCTTTCCACCACTTTTCCTCCTTATGTCACATATGTCGACCCATTATTGTCACTTTTAACCTATTTTCACCATATTTCATGATTATTTTTGCCAGTTTAAACTGATAGTTCCTACTTTTTTCTGCCACTTTTAAGCCACTTTAAGCCCTTTTTACTATGTTGTCCCTTGAGTCTGTGTTTATTATGCCTTTAGCCATTTTCACCTATAATTCGTCACATTACTACTGAAGTTAAAGGTTTACTTTACATTTTAAAAGCATGAATAATTCATAGCAGCGTTCCCCCGGTCGTCGTACACTGAGATCTGAACGTACCAACGGTTGATAAATGAGGACCACAGCGTGAGTCTATGGAGGTCGGAGCAAACTAGTCACTACTCAATGTCAGAGCAGCAGAAATGAATTTAAGGATACGAGGACTTCTCCTTTGAATCCCAGAGCTTCAACCACTGCCTCTGCTGCTTCTTTAATGGACACCTCGTCTTCCTCCCCGACTGGAACAGACACGCCCATCATCATCATCATCATCACCATCATCACCACCACGCTGAGCTCTGATCACGTACCAGACAGGATGATAGGCTCCACCTCCTCGTAGTCCCTGAGCACCCACAGGAACAGACGAGCCAGGTCCAGAGAGTAGATGAACTGACGTCTGGGAGCTCCAGAACCGTAGACCGTAAGGGGCGTTCCCTCCTCTGACCAATCACAGCACAGGAAGTTATAGGGTTAATTATTTATTTAGTCTCATCTGAAATGAGATGATTTACTTTATCTTTAATGTATTTGGGAGCAGATTTATCCACAACAATGCAAACATATATATAGTTATTATATGTATTATTATTGATCAATATTGTGTGTGTGTGTGTGTGTGTGTGTGTGTGTGTGTGTGTGTGTGTGTGTGTGTGTGTGTGTGTGCCTCACTCTGTGCGTTGTGTGTTTTGTGTATTAATCCTGGTAAAACATGTCCATCGCTGATGCTGAAGTTGTCGTGGGGTCCGAACACGTTTGTGGGGATGACGGCGGTGAAGAGACGTCCGTGCTGCTGGAAACACGCCCTGAAAGACAGGAAGAGGAAGAAAAAGATGCTTCCTAAGCCCCTCCCCCTGGCGCTCCACACGCACCTGTTATGGACGTCGATCATCCTCTTAGCGTAGGCGTAGCCAAAGTTAGAGTGGTGGGGGGGGCCGTTATGGATCTGTGGAAAGATGATGATGATTGTTTCTATCATTTTATGTATTTTTATCCATTTTGTGTGTTTTTGTTGTCATTATTTCATATTATCTGATAGTTTTGTGGTTTTTGTTGTCATCTTGTGTACTTTTCTCATCTTTTTGTATTTTTTTTGGAGTCATTTTGTTGACATTTGTGAGTGTTTGCTGTGCTTTCATGTGCGTTCCTCACCATGCTCTCGTCAATAGGGAACGTGGTGTCGTTGGGAAAGATGCAGGTAGACAGACATGAAACCACTTTGACGGCGTCCACGTGAAGCGCAGCCTGCAGCACGTTGTCGTTGATGTGGACATTGTTTCTCTGGAGGACACACACGCACGTCATCACCACCTAATCACACGGTGACCCCCCACACACACACAGCCCCCCTCCTCCTACCCAGAAGTCCAGGTTGGACGTCATGTTCTTGAACAGTCCTCCCACCATGGCGGCCAGGTGGATGACGTGGGTCGGTCGGTGTTTCTCAAACACTGCACGTGTTTCCTCCTCCTTCCTGCACCGCACTCACAACAACACAAAGATGATGATATTATTTATTATCATCATCATCAAACTTTACCAGGAAACTTTATTTATTTATTATTATTATTATTCATTGAAGAAAAAAGAAAACACAATCAGACGAGTGAAAAACTACATGTTATGAATAAAACTTCTGGGCTTTTGCTATGTTTATTTTAAAATGATAATCGTACTAAATATTACCAGCAACTCACAAAACGACAACAAAGACACACTAAATGAGAAAAAACTACACCAGATCACTACAAAAATAACAGAGAAACACACAAAACGACATGAGGTAATCACCAGATGACACCAAAAACACACACACAGATATAAAATCATTTAAATAATCCCAAAAACACACAAAAACAACAACAAAACACACAAATTAAGAGAAAAATATACCATATAATAAAAAGAACAAACAAAAAACGGCGAAATACACAAAATAACACCAAAAAAAACATAAAATGATGATAAAAATGATCATCATCAGAACATGAACTGAAAAGACAAAAGTCAGTCTTGGTCTCACATCAGGAAGAAAATGACTGGAAAAAATAAAAACTGTAGAAATAAATCTATTCAGGAGGCATTAAATACTGTTTTATTCACTTATTTACAAAATTAGGTTCTTTAAAATGTGTGTTTTCACTCATTCATTCCATCATTATCATTTATAGATGTTTATACACAGAATTCTGAGCAAAACGTTGACATAAAAGGGGACTAGGATTAAAAAGTTAAAGAAAGGGGGACAAGAGCCACTGAACGAGATCACAGACCCATCAGACAGGACAGAGTGAGCCACTGCAGGGTCACGTCTAAACCATAAAACCAAAACAACACGTGCAGCTCAGAGGTTCATGTGTGAATGTTTTGGATTATTTTGGTCGTGTGCCTCATAAATCATTAGAATTTAAAGCATCAATAGATGTAGAAACAGCTCAGGCTTTGACATGAAACGCCGCACATTTCCACACTCACTCCAGTATTAATACACCTGGATTTTGCCGTACGCAGTAGCTCAGAATCATAGAGCTATAGGGGATGAACTTAGACAAACATTCACTATGTTTGTGTTTCCTACAGATTATTCACACACATGTTTTTATTCACTTCTTTAATAATGAGTCAAACTCACATGAGGTCGACGTCCTTGGAGGACAGGAAGATCCATTCCTCTCCCTCTTTGGCTCCGCCCTCTTCTTTGACCACGTGCTGGATGGCTCTGCCCACCAGGCCGGACCCCCCCGTCACCAACACCCTCATCTCACGGAAGTGATCGTCTGTGAACCATGGAAAGGAAACAAGATCTCTGATCTTACAGTAGATTACACTGAATGGAAGTGTGTGTGTGTTGTTATTATTATTATTATTATTATTATTATTATTATTATTATTATTATTATTATTAATAGAGACCAATAGTCAGCAACAGTAGGTCTGAGGAAAACTGACCCATTTATTATTAACTAATGAGTTACACAGAAAATTCTACAATCGAATAAAAAAAAAAATCTCTCTCTCTCATATATATATATATATATATATATATATATATATATATATATATATATATATATATATATATAATGTATATATATATACAATGTAAATTCTTGCAATTTTTCAACTGGTCTTAAAATTTGGATCAGGAGTGTATAAATGTTAAAGTGCAAAATAACCACTAGAATATTCAACAATTAAATAGAACACAATTAAAAAAATAAAAATAAAAGAACCTAAAAAATAACACCAAAACCAATTAAAAAAAACCAAAAAAACAAATAATACTTTTAAAGTAAAAAAAAAAAAAACATCTATTATTGGAGTCATTTTGTATGTTTGTGAACACATTTTGTGCACTTTTCCACCATTTTTGGTCACTTTGAACCCATTTTATTTCTGATTAAAACAAAGATACGGGTACGTTAAACGTATCCGTAGACCGCCGCACTATGGATACGCAGCGCCCCTCATTGGCCAGTTGAGGTCACGTGATATGTGAACCAACGTGACTTAAAGATCCGTGTTGCTCATATTTATTTTAGCCCTAACGCTAACTATTACTGTTCCCTAACCCGAACCCTAAAATGTTCATTTTTGTCGGACATGTATTTTTAAAGGTGGAATTTTCCGTCTTAATTAAGTTAAAATGGTGGTGAGTGCAGCGCCTTAGACCACGTGACTATCCTGGCACATTGCGCTTACGTAGAGAAGTTCCGGAAACGTAGCTATAGTCCTGGGAACTATGGCTACGTTTAACGTATCACCAGACACTTTTAATAATAATAAACTTCCTGGATAACAGTGGAGATAAATACAGCTTTAGTTCATCAGGAATCACGTCCAACCAAATGAAGTTATGTTACAAATACACAGTATTATTTTATATTAATCAGTACAAACTTCAAACATGTCTAATGCACGTCAAACTGGCAGCAAATCTATTCATTAAATGATCCAATCATACAAATATCTTAAGCTTTGTGTCGATTCGTTTGGTCTGATTAGCCAAAGTTTATGCTAGCAAGTTGGTAGCTACTTTAGCACGTAAATCTTTGAGCTAAAAGAACAATAACTGGCATTTTAAAACATATGAAACAGTATTAAATGTTTTCTTTAACCCTTAAACATCTGAATGCGAAGAAAAATATCGCTGTTGAGTTTTTAAAGCATGTTTTTGAGCAGGTTTTCTCACCCGGTATCAGTTAGCGCAGAACAGCCGGTGTATTGAATAAATGTGTATCAGATCAGCCCGGTGACTCACTTCCGGCTACATTGCTGTTGCTATGGTAAGGGAGGATTTAAAAACAGAATAAAACGCTTAATCTGTCCTGAAAAATACCAGTTTTAAAACTTAAGGCATTTTAAAATGTAAAATATGTGCGTTTTTAATCATTAAGTCCTTTTTACAAAATGTTCATTTAAAAACGAACAATAACACACAAACGTAAAACTCACTGTCTTAATTTTACAGTTTTTGGGTTATATTTGACCAACATCAACATTAATGTATAATCTTTTATTTTTACACCTTTATATCACGTTCTAACGAGTAATTTATTGAGAGAAAAGGTGCCCACCAAGTAACTTGACTACCAGTCGAAACAGCACACCGCACGTACAGATTACGTCATGACGCAGTTTTCTGACGTAATGAAATGTCAAAAGCTCAAACGTGAGCTCATGCTTTTATAAAATTACAAAATGCTTAAATAAAAGAAAGGCGTTTGTGTTTATTTTGAAGAATAATTTATTAACCTAATGTAAAATATTTAAATTAAATTGATTTTTGGGTAAGTGTTGGTCGTCTTCTTTTTTCACTCTGAGTTCTTTAAAAGACATAAATATTTGTCACTAGGTTGAGTTTATCCAGAGTTCACAGTGTGAATGTTTACTTTGCTGCTGATTTTATAAACCAGTTTTTCCTCCAGGAACGAAAGCACAGACAGCAGCGTCTGACTGTGGGAAAAAACCCTAACCCTAACCCTCACAGCTATCACATTAAAGCATGTTCTCAACCTTGGGGTCAGGGCCCCATTTGGGGTCACGAGACACTGGGAGGGGGTCGCCAGATACCTTCAAGAAACTAAGAAAATTTTTTGAACAATTTGAGCCAATTTTTGCTTATTTTTAGCATTTTTCTACAACTACACCAAACTTGCCATATTTTTACCTATTTTCATCACTTTTTCTTGCCATATTTTTGCTCCTTTTATTGTATTTTTGCTACATTTCTCCCATTTCTGACACTTTTACATCAAATTTCAATGCATTTTCTGCACATTTCTTCCACTTTCCAGACATTTTCAGCACTTATAAACCCTTTCCACCACTTTTATACCTAATGTCACATATATTGACCCATTATTGTCATTTTTAACCTCTTTTCACCATATTTCATGCTTTTACTTTTTCACGATTCTTCATGCCCATCATTTTCCAGTTTAAACGAATTGTTCCTACTTTTTAAAAATAAATGACCCCAACCCCCCCCCAAAATTTCTACCACTTTTAAGCCAATATTGAACTTTTAACCCTTTTAACCACTTTTTCTGTCCTTTTTTATTCAGTCTAATGAGCAACTTTTAACGACTTTGTTGGGTTTTTTAAAATTGGGTTACATACATTTTAACCTCAAACAGAAGAATATTTCACAATTGAACAATAAAAAAAATAATACATTTATCCAATTTTTGTGGTTTTTAAATCCCATTCACCATCTTTTCACCACCTCATCTTTAGAATTGTTGCTGAGTCATGGTTTGCAATGTGGGTGAATAAAAACAGACTGTGTTCCTTCTTCATTTTCTTTATTGTTGTTATTGATCAGGTATTGGTTATTGATCTACTGAGGCTGTGAGAAGCGTCCGAGGAAGAGGACGGCCTTGGTCTTGTTGTGCCTGATGAAGAAGATGAAGGGCCGGTCGGCAGTGAAGTGCTCCTCCCTCAGCATGCAGAACGCCACCATGCCGGCGGTGGCGGCCGCGGCCTCCGTGCCCTCCTCGTTCACCTCCACAAAGGCCTTGTGGGCCACGGTGGAGAGGAAGAGCCCCCCCTCCCCGTTCATGGCCGACAGGTCAGCCTTAGAGCTGAACACGTCGCTCATTCCCAGTTTACCCAGAGCCTCGTTCAGCTCGTACTCGTCCTCCAGTTTAAACCTGGGCAGGTGGACCAGGACCTCTGAGTGGACGTCCATGTTGTCTCTGTTTGTCCAATCATCTAGTCTCTCCTGTGTAAGCTCCGCCTCCAACTGCAGCACAACAAACACAGAGGTTAGCCGTAATGATCCAGGTATTAGCCGGAGCCGCTCAGCACCAGAGTTGGGATCATTTTTCAATTACAATTCTGTCTTCAGTCATCCATGCTCATTGACAACTCAATTACAATTGCAATGACTGGCATAATTTTTTACAATTACAATAAATAAACAATTACTATTTCCCCCTCAAAGTCAATAATAATTACGTTCTCAATTATTAAAGTTCAATTAATCACAATTACCTTACCTGAAATAAATAACCACATAAAACTTAACTTGTGTTAGCATTCTGTTAGCAACGCTAATGCTAACGGGTCAGTTTGACCCATGTCTTAAATCAGCTGTAAAATACATGAATAAATAATATCTATCATCTAATCAGTTTCTCATCTATTGGTTACCTTGTTAGGCTTAATAATCAATGAATATATTGGTATTAATATTTCTGGTGTGAGCCTTTTTTCTGTCAATACAGAAAACCTAGATTTATATGTTTTTAAATAAAGAGAAGTGACAGGTAGTGGAAAACCTATTTTAATCATTATTAACTACGTATGTGTATAACATAAAACTATAACATGGATCACTAGTTGTGTTTAATTACATTCTAATTGACAGTTTTTTATAGAATTTCCATGCCAATTACAAATTAAATTATCTGAACTTAATTACGTCGTAATTGTAATTAATTATAAATTACACAATTACAATTACATAATTGAGCCCAACCCTGATTAGTGCTGAGTCACCTTTAGCAGAGCGTCTGATCCGTCCTCAGGTTCTCCAGGTAACAGGATCAACATGCTGAGCTCGTCGTCCACGTAGGGAAGCTCCAGGATCTGCAGGTCGTGATCTGGGATGTAGTTGTAGGGAAGTTTCTTCATCTGGTACATCATCTGGACTGGAACCGCCTCGTTCTGCCACACAGGAAACGTTCCCGTACAAACGTCTTAGCAGCTCAAGTGTTTGAGTTTGGATTCCCTGAACTCAGACATTAAAGGATCCTCCACTGTTTTTATAAATGTGGTTTAAAACCTTCTCAATGTCTTTATTAGTAGATCTATGTCTATTAAAACACATTATTATGCACTACATTCATTTTATTACCTTTTAAAAATGGGACTACTTCACAGTTTTAGAGCATGTGTTCCTCCATCTTGAATCATGTGATTGATGATGTCACACGGCCCCGATGCCTATAAACATCCCATTGTTTTCTATTGGAGTGAAACATTCAGCCTGATTTGAAGATTATTTAGTAACTTTTTCAGTCAAAATAACAACTTGTGCTGCTTTTTGTTGCTCTAAATAATCAGTAAAAGTTAAAGATGTTGATGTAAACATCTTTTGTTTACAGAATGAGGATAAAAACAGTTGTGACCCAAAAAATAATCTAAGACCGCAGGGGGCGACAGTTCCGACTCTATAGTTTGATAGTAGACCATGAAGCAGAGAAGACGAGCTCTCCTAAAGGACCTTTACTCTCCCTTAAACAGTGCGCTGATAAACGCACAAACCCTGAGGATAGACGTCCTTCAACAGTCCGTGATTACTCGCCAACTTCAGCCACCAGAGCGTGTCAGCGCACTGTTTAAACTAAAAGAGGTTTAAATCGACATTTTGAACCTTTTCTGTTTTTTTTAGAGCAACCAAAAGCAGCACAAGTTGTCATTTTGACTGAAAAAGCTGTTAAATGATCTAAAAAGTACTAGTAATAAGGACATTTCAAAGGTTTTAGGTCACATTTATAAAAACAGTGGAGGATCCTTTGACAGCGTGGGTTCATATCCCACCTGTGACACTTTGAAGGGCATCTCTTTGGTGTTGCTCGGGTCAAAACGATGTTTCCAGTTTCCTTTGAAGTAAATGGCGTTGACCAGAGCCAGTCGAGTCATGGAGCTGACGGTTCCTGGTTTCAGAAGATCTTTAATCTTCTCTGAAAGGAGGAACAGGAACATGAGCTGTGAGCAGACAACATCTCATCTGGATTCAGGATTATTACATGTGTGATCTCTACAAAGGTCTGGGCTTTTTTAAATCATTTCATCTGAAGAATTATGATATTAATCACTGAAAAACTTTTATCCACAAAGTCTGAATTTATCAGAAAAATTATTCTGACTGATTACGACTTTAATCTCAAAAAATTAAGATTTTTATTGATTTATCTCAAAATATTGTCACTTCATTCTTGAAATATTACAACTGTATTCTCAAAATATTTCTAAATTAATCTTAAAATATTGCAATTTCATTCTCAAAATATTTCTCGAAATATTACAACTTCAATCTCAAAACATTAAGACTTTATTCTCAAAACATTAAGACTTTATTCTCAAAACATTAAGACTTTATTCTCAAAACATTAAGACTTTATTCTCAAAACATTAAGACTTTATTCTCAAAATATTAAGACTTTATTCTCAAAATTTTGCATATTTATTCTTGAAATATTACGACGTTAATCTCGTAGTGCCCAGATTTTTTTATTTTAATGTGACCCTAATACGACTCTGTCATTTAGTCTTAAAAAACTGATCTGAATCTAAATTACGTCTTAAACTTGTTCTGACTGTAATCTGACTTCATTCCTAAAATTTAGAATTTATTCTGATTTAAATTGAATATTTTGACCTAAGTTTTTAAAAATCTGACTTCATTCTCTGAGATTAATAACTTTACTGTTTCATACAGTGATTCATGTTTAATGCTTTGTCGTCCCTTCAGTGAATAAATAAACAAGTGTCTGACCCTCCGTCTGTTGCTCCACCCACTGGTTGATCTCCAGTCGACTCTGCTCAGCTGAGCCTATGAAGTCCACCTCCTTCAGGTCGGCCTGGTAGAACTTCTGAGTGGAGTCCAGGAAACCCTGAGGGAGGAAAGAAGGGATGAGGGGCTGCTCTCAGAGGGTGGGACGGTCTCAGAGTCTCAGAGTCTCACCGACAGGAAGTCAGAGCTCTGCTCTCCGTACAGACGATTGGCCAGTTTCAGGATGTACGACGCAGACGGAGAGTTGATGTCTGCGTTAAGCTTCTGGAAGTCTGCGTGGACGTCACCGCCAGCGCTGAAAGAGAGCGCCTGATAGAGAAGAGAAACCACACGGCTGTGATTGGTCTGTGTGAGCAGTTTGCATGTTCTCCCTGTGCTTATGTATCTATAGAACAGACATGGACAACAAAAGCACAAAGTTACTGAAAAAATAGAAAATGACAGAAATATACACAAAAAGACAAAAAAAATAAAATATCAGAAACATAAAAAACCAAAAAAAAGAAAAAAAAAAATTTACCAAAAAAACAAACAAGGTGAGAAAAATACACAAATATAACAAATAAATGTATAAAATGACAACAAAATACAGAGAATTACACAAAATGTTATGAAATGTACAAAAAATACACGAAATCGACTTAATAATATATACAATGACAAGAAAAATACACAAAATTAGGCAAAAGTTTTACAAGATTAAAAATACAAAAGATTACAAAAAAGTTACAAAAATACACAAAATTACTCAAAACACGTAGGAAAACTGCAGAAATGTAAAATAAAAAAAGGACTCAAAAATATATACAATGATAAAAAAACACAAAATTAACTAAAAAACTGACAAGGAGACAATAAAATACCCAAATATAACAGAGAAATGTACAAATAAATACAAAATAAACAAAACGTTTCATGAGATGAAAAATGCTAAATATTAAGAAAAAAAGTTTCAAAATGACAACAAAAATACACAATATTTACCAAAAAACAGACAAGATGACAAAAAAAAAAAACACAAATAAAACAGATAAATGTATAAGATGACAACGAAATACAGAGAATTACAAAACAACCACAGTAAAATTTCCAAAAAAATACACAAAAAGAACTAAATACGATGACAACAAATATACACAACATTAATCTAAAAGACTAAAAATACAAAAGTTACAAAATAATGCAAAATTAATCACAAAACACGTAGGACTATGACAAAAATAGCAGAAATGTCAAATTAAAACAACTCCAAAAACAAACAAAACAACAATAACACAAAGCCTTTGTTAATGTTTATTGGTCATTATTCTAATGCTGACATTAATGTGGATCATGTGACCCTCAGATCAGATGTAATCACATGTTTGTGGCCCCGCCCCCTGTGATAGAAGATAGATGGATGTTAAAACACAAAGATAATCCAGTCCTGGAGGGCGTCCGTTCTGCAGGTTCTTCAACCACATTCTTTTGTTATTTCTTGTGCTAAAGTAAACATGTAACGATCATCAGTCACTGCTGCTGTGACTCAGCACCAACAAAGAAGTCCACTTACAGTAAAACAACAAAGTTAGAAGCTTGAACGTGATTGGTCGGAGGATTTCAGCGTCGGCTTTAACGCCAACAATGCTGAGGTTGTTCCTGAGGTTTTATGGAGGTCAAAGTAGAGCAGAGAGCAAACAGACACGCCTCACACAGGTAGGCGTGTGTGTGTGTGTGTGTGTGTGTGTGTGTGTGTGTGTGTGTGGTACCCGTGCTATCTGCTCTGCCGTGTCTCCTCGGGCGCCCAGGTAAACCATGGCGAGGGCGGAGCTTATGCTCAGAGGAGACACAAAGATGTTTCCGGAAGGTTTGGTTTGACTCAGAGTTCGAAAAAGATCCAGAGAGAAGCAGGTGTTGGAGGTGCTGATGGAGGCCATTACTGCAGGAGGACGAGAACCTGCAAACAGCACCAAAACACACGTTTAATAAGGTTTAGAACTGCATTGTTCTATGAATCTGTCATAACCACATTTATTTATTCATCTGAATAATATCCACTGTTATCCAGGAACAATTATTCTTATTATTATTATTATTATTATAGTCATCTTAAAGATGAAAATCCTTGTTTTAATCACAATTAAAATGGTTCAAAGTGACCAAAAATGGTGGAAAAGGTGGTGAAATGGGATTTTAAAAACCACAGAAATTGGTTAAAAGTTGCAAATCAGAGATGATAAAAACAGAAAAAAATGGTAAAAATGGTTCAAAGTGTTAATATTGGAACAATTAGTTTAAACTACGCCATCTACCCTCGACGGGCGCCCACCATGGGACGAGCCGGGCTCACACCACACAGGCCTCCTACATGGACACTTCACTCACATGGTGCACCACACATCCATACCAACCCTTGGGGGTCTGGATGGTGGGACTAGGCGTGGAGGGGGCCGCCGCTGGGCACACTCCCACCTCAATTTTAATCACACCTCACCACACCACCCCCCGAAGGGTCGACCACCACCTCCACTCTCCAGAACTAATGCACCACATACACATACTGTATATACACAAAGGTTGGGTGGGAGCACCACTCCCCTCCATCCCCTTTCTTTTAATTTAAACCTTATACATTCACTAAACACACACATTCACACAGGGGATGGGGACCCTACCCACCACCCATAACAGGGTGGTGGGTAGGGTCACCTGTGTAGATGGCTGGACCACCATGTAGAGCACAAATACATCAGGATGGTGCACACCAACGCGTGCTCACACCAATGCTCTTGCGCACGATCACTAACGCTATTGCGTGCGCTAGCAATGTAACAATTCACTCAAGTCCTGATACGATTTGATTCACAATTAATTTTACAAAATGAGACTGTAGACAAATGATGACTGAAAAATATTTTTTTTTTTCTTTGATAAAAAAATATTGTACAATGTTCTTTTATATTTCTTTGTCAAAAGAATCCCTTGATAAACTATGCAAAACAATACAATTTAATTAAAAATAAATCCTAAATGAAATAAATAATGAAATAGTACAAATGAAGAAGAAGTCTATTCATTTAAATTCTGGCTCTATAGTAAACAATGTAAAACTACATAATAGTTCTTTTTCTTTTAAAAGTCCAACTGAAAATGTATTTAATGACTTAACAATTGGACTATTAAAAAAAAAAAATCCCATATCAAAGAAATAATATAAATAAACTATGGTTTTCATTCTCTCTCTTGTTTCTCTCTTTCTTCTCTGTGACCTCTGACCTTGGATTTCACGCATTCTTTCTTTCTCACCTCTTTCATTTTGTCTTGAGGCCAAAATGCTTCCACACTTTTGATTTAAAACACGGTGGTGTGTCCTGAATTTCAAATTCTAAATAAATAAAAATGTAATTAAATTTTAAAAAGTACTGCAATTCAATTTCAGAGTGTCGATGTGAACTATGACACCTTTTAATCAATTTTTACCTGCCTCACGATTAATCTTTACATCCCTAACGCTCTTGCGGGTGCACACCAACTCTCAATGGTTTTTAAACGGTTGGGCACAATGCTTGTGCTGGGGGGGCCAGGCCCCCATGACCCGCCCATAGTGACGGGCCTGTATTTAAAGTCTTAAATTCTAAAAGACTAAATAACACAATTATAACCATTTATTTAGCTTTTTTTTTTTTTTTTAACATGTTTTATAATTGCAAAATGTATTTTTTTAATTTGTTTTATTTAATCAAGACAAGACTTTTTTGTTAAATAATTGAATAAAAATAGTATGAGCTGTATTTTATTTTAAAAACACATTCAAACATCTAAGTTATATTCATAAATCCAACTAGTGCTTCACGTATACATAAAAAAGTTGAAAATAAATCAAATCGTTTAAAGATTTATGACAAAATATATCGATACTACAGAAATAATCTTTGCTTTTAAAATCTATTTCAACTAAATATTCCAATATACATCAGAGTGAATTATAAATAAATGATAAAGTAAAGTGTTCATATTTGAGCTGAGAGTGACACAGCAGAGCTTTAACCTGTTTTATTTTTTTTATCTAAAAGTGAGTTAAAGCGGAAGTGACAGAGAAATAAAGTGATTAAAGTGTTTCTTAAACGCCTCGTGCTGTCCGGTGCTTT
This sequence comes from Gouania willdenowi, assembly GCF_900634775.1. Lineage (NCBI taxonomy): Eukaryota > Metazoa > Chordata > Actinopteri > Blenniiformes > Gobiesocidae > Gouania > Gouania willdenowi. The sequence continues at coordinate 2,550,275 of NC_041047.1, forward strand.
CTTACCAGGTTTCCGTACTTCCGGGGCTGTGGCTGACACGCGCAGAGGCCGGTAAAGGAGATGAAAGGCAGAGGAGCAGAGGATAAAAGCTCTGAAAGCTGCTCTGAAGCCAAAAAGTCCAACAAGCATTTTATTTATACCAGAGCTGCGCACGCGTGACTGCGCGATGATGACGTCACGTGGCCTCAGCAGCGCATTCATCACATACTGTAAAAAAAGAAAAACCTGACTGGTGCCTATAAATAAATAAATAAATAAATAGAAAGTTGAGCTAAGAAGAATTAAATATGCAGTTTGCATGTTCTCTCAATCACATCAGATATTTCAACAGTTTATTACAACACCGTGTTTGATAAGTAAAGGTCATTTGGTTTAGTTGTAGCTCCTCCTCCTTCAGGTGAAGAAAAAACCTACCTGTAAAAAGAAAAGGTGGGTCTGTTTGAAACCTGTCTCCATGACAACGAACAACCCATGATTAACATATTTGAGATAAAGTGACCCTTGGACACGCCTTATCTCTTCCTATGTATCATAAATACACATGTAACCATATGGCAGAGATTCTCAACTTCTCAACCTTGGGGTCAGGGCCCCATTTGGGGTCGCGAGACACTGGGAGGGGGGTCACCAGAGGCCTTCAAAAAAACTAAGAATATTTTCTGAACATATTTCTGCAATTACACCAAACTTTCCATATTTGAATCTATTTTCATCACTTTTTTCTTGCCATCTTTTAACGCATTTTCGCTACATTACTCCAATTTCTACATTTATTTTTCAACACATTTTGGGCACTTATAAACTCTTTCCACCAAATGTCACATATGTTCAACCATTTATTGTCACTTTTAACCTCTTTTCACCATATTTCATGAATATTTTTGCCAAATTAACCACATTCACCATTTGTCACGCCCATTATTTGGCAGTTTAAACCAATTGTTCATACTTCATTTCTGCTAATTTTGTAGTCATCCTGTGTGTATTTATTTGTAGTCTTCTTATATAACTTGTATTTTTAATGTCATTGTATAGAAAACACCAAAGGGATTGTGTGCGTTTAACATTGTTTTCATTTTTGTCTGTTTGTATTATTAATTTCTGCTGCCACGTTTCTGATTTTGTTGTTGTCCTTTTGTGTATATTTCTGTCATTTTATATGATTTTTTTTCACTAACTTATTGCTTTTGTTTATTAGTGTTCATTCTTTTAATTTCTGCTTTTTTTGGTCGTCGTCCTGCGTGTTCAAATAACTGTCTTTGTTGTCACATTGGAACCTTTTTTCTGTAAACTTTTGTATTCGTTTTTTTATTTTTAGTCTTTTACAACTTTTGGTTAATTTTTTAATATTCTTGTCATTGTATAGGAAACAAAGGGATTGTGTGCATTTACTATTGTTTTCATTTTTGATTCTTTGTGGTTTTTACCTTTATAATGAATTTTTTTGTTGTGATTTTGTGAAATTATTTGAGTATTTTTCATCATCTCGTCTTTTTTTTGGGGTTAATTTTATGTATTTGTTGTTGTCCATTTGTGATTTTATATGAATTTTTCACTAACTGTTGTCCATGTCTGTTCCTTTTGCATATTAGTGTTACATTTTTTGTAGTCGTCCTACGTGTTTGAGTAACTTTGCATATTTTTGTTGTTATTATGTTATCTTTTTTCTGTCATTGTTTGTCTTAAACAACTTTTGGTTAATTTTTTTTTTTAATTCTTGTTGTCATTGTATGGGAAACAAAGTTTCAGTTTTGTGTCTTTGTGGTTTTTTTTACTTTGGTATTTTTGTCGTTTACTTGTGTGCTTCTGTTGAATTTTTGTAAAATTTTGAGCATTTTTTTTATCATCTCGTCTGTTTTTTGGTTGATTGTGTATTTTTGTGGTCATTACACGTGTATTTGTTGCCGTTCTGTCACAGGTCTTTCTGTAGAAATGAACCCATTTAAAGTCCGTCTAAAAACAACACAGATCTTTATTTTGAACACTTCCATGGAAAATAACAAAACAAAAAACGTCAATATGCAAAAGCTGAATTTACAGATGAACTCTGAGCTGCTCTGCCACCATCTGAATGGCCCGCAGAGGGTTCACGATGTCCTTCAATTTGTCCTTCTTCAGAACCCAGTCTGGAGCAAACCTGGAAGAAAGAAGATAAATTAAACCTGCTCATATAAATCATGGTTGGAAGCATCATAAAGACGGAAAAGATCCAACTTCCTGTGGAGGATAAAGACCAGTGAGTTTGCTCTGTAACGACCTGAAGATCCTGACAAATATAAAGGCAAAAAACTGTAATTAAAAGAATAAAGACGGATCAAACTGGGTTCATTCCTGGCAGGCAGGGAACAAATAATATTAGGATATTAAATATAATTTCACCAGACTTCAACCCTCTATGCTGATTTACCTTCATGCACACAAAGCCTTTGATAGGGTGAAATGGGATTTTCTGTAACATTGGCAACATTTGGATTTCACAAAAATGTTATTGATTGATTCAAGATTATCTACAAGAGTCCCAGATCACGGAGAAGAACTAACGGCTGCTGCTCGGACTTCTTTAACTTTGAAAGAGGAGTACAACAGGGTGCCGGTCTAAGTCCTCTGCTCTTTGAACCGTTGGCTGAATCAATACGACAGAATAGTCTGATATTGGGTGTAAGGGATGAAGGTGGCATAGAACATTAGGTATCATTGTTCTCAGATGATCTTTTAATAATGTTAAATAATCCAGCACAGTCAGTTCCAGTGCTGATGATGAATCTTAAGGAATACGGTAAAGTATCAGAATATGTGACTAATGAGGATAAATCGATAGCTTTGATGATATCAGGTGAAAGTCAAACAGAGGTGAGAACAAAGGTACATTTTAAATGGACTGAAAAAGATTTTAAATACTTAAGGGTTGTTATTACACCTCAAATCTCAAAGTTATATGATGCAAATTAATGAAAGAAATGAAAAGGGACATGGATAGGTGGGGAGTTCTACCTTTATCACTTAGTGGAAAGGTGGAGACAATTAGGATGAACATCCTGCCCTTTTCACTTCCAACTAACATCCTTAAATCCACCTTTAGAATATGTGACAAAAATATATCAAGGTTTTTATGGCAAACTGTTGTTTCCAAAGAACAATGGAGGATTAAATCTACCAAATCTAAGGAATTATTTCTTAGGAGCACAACTTACATTATGGAAAACTAAGGACAAAGATACAATATGGGTGGAAATGGAACAACAAGCATGGATAAGGATGGAGTTAGGATCGTTACCCCTCATGACTGGATCAGAAAAAAAAAGAAGCTTAAAATTCAGAATGAATGAATTAAAGAAACAATAAAAATATGGTCAGTCGGATCTGAAAAATGAACATGTAAGGGGTTAATATTCATTGCACAAGTCTCTGAGGGACGAATCAAACAAAAATATGTAAAGAACCAACCAATGTAGAGGAATTATTCATGTTGTATACAGAGGATACATGCAAAAAAGGGCTGATTTCAATGATTTATTAAGCACAACAAAAAAATGAACTGGAAACAAAAGTGATGTCAAAGAAAAATGGGAACTTGAAGCAAACATTATAATAACGGACGAGGATCAGGAAGAAACTTTTGTTTCAGGACATAAACTAACAAATAGTCCATCGTGGAGGGAGTTTGATTGGAAGGTAAATATGTATTTTTTCTTACTATCACAGCAAAATATTACATCTAATCTATGCTGGAGGAACTGTGGCGTGGTGGGGGATTTATCTCATAGATAGTAGAGTTCTAGAGAGGTATAGAAAAAGAGTAGGTATCAAACCTCCTTTTGTTCCAGCTCTATATGTGTTAGACATTCTACCAGAGAATTTGTTTGATAAAGATTGTAAATACTTACTGAGAGTGATGCTCTTAGTAGCAAAAAAAGACAATCACAGCCTCTTGGATGAACCTACAACCCCCCAGTATAATACAATGGAGACAGAATCATAAACCTATGCACTATGGGAAAATTACAGCAAGACTACAAACAAAGTTAGTACATTTGAGAATGTTTAGGAACCAGTTTTGATAAAACTAAATGGTTTGTTGTTTATCTTTATGTATTTATTCCAATTATTAATATTTAATAACTCTGTATCTGTCCTCGTCTTATGTGCAGTAAATCTCACTGTTCTGCTTTGAATGAAAAATGTTCTGAACAAATAAAAAGTAAAAAAAAAAAAACACACAAACATTATTAACGTCTGATTCAAACACACGTACTTTGGAACAGGGCGGGATTTACGAGGCGTCGCTGGGATGAAGAAGGACCCGTTGATGGATGCGTTGGTTTTCTGCTTCATGATGGTTCTTTCTGCATCCAACTTGTGTTTTCGGGCAGTGAGGCGGTAAATGCTGCGGATCCTCTCCACCACACGGGGCATCTTCATCACCTCCTGATTCAACACAAACAAACGGATCAAGTTAAATGATCCGTTCTGAGGAGGAAAACCTCGCATTGTGAAACTGAAGAAACAATAAAAATAAAAACAATCAGAAGCATTTTTGTTGTGTGCGTTTTTATGGAAGTAGATTTGTGTCTTTATTATTTAATCAAAAATCATCAAAGAAAAGTGTTCAAATGCAAAAAAATATTTGAGAGCCAAATAATTGCATATAAACACTTTTCTTTTATTGAATATTTTTTTTAATATAAGTAAACTTTTTTTTTGATTGAAACGGGTTTTTTGTATTTGGGCCATTTTATGGGTAGTACATTATATTTGTGTCTTTATTATTCAATCAAAATATAAAACATTCAATCAAGCAAAGAAAGAAAATAGTCCAAATGCAATTATTATTATTTTTTCTTTGATTTAAAATACCTTTCTATGAACCGCCACCTTAACGTGGTGGAGGGGTTTGAGTAGCCGAATGATCCTGGGAGCTATGTTGTCGGGGGCTTAATGTCCCTGGTAGGGTCTCCCAAGGCAAACAGGTCCCAGGTGATGGGTCCGACTAAGAGCGGTTCAATAGCCATATATGATAGACAAAAAACAAAGGCAGTCCACGTCGCCCGGATGGGCGGAAAAAGGTGGAGTGCCTTCTCTGGGTTGGAGATGAGGTTCTGCCCCAGGTGGAGGAGTTCAAGTACCTCAGGGTCTTGTTCACGAGTGAGGGAAGGATGGAGCGAGAGATCGACAGGCGGATTGGTGCGGCGTCTGCACCGGTCCGTCATTGTAAAAAGGGAGCTGAGCCAAAAAGCGAAGCTCTCTATTTACAGGTCGGTCTACGTTCCAACCCTCACCTATGGTCATGAGCTTTGGGTCATGACCGAAAGAACAAGATCACTGGTACAAGCGGCCGAAATGAGTTTCCTCCGTAGGGTGGCTGGGCTCTCCCTTAGAGATAGGGTGAGAAGCTCAGTCATTCGGGAGGGGCTCAAAGTAGAGTCGCTGCTCCTCCGCATCGAGAAGAGCCAGATGAGGTGGCTCAGGCACCTAATTAGGATGCCCCCTGGACGCCTCCCTAGTGAGGCGTTCAGGGCACGTCCCTCCAGAAGGAGGCCCCGGGGAAGACCCAGGAAACGCTGGAGAGACTATGTCTCTCGGCTGGCCTGGGAACGTCTCGGGGTCCCCCCGGAAGAGCTGGAGGAAGTGGCCGGGGAGAGGGAAGTCTGGGCCTCCCTACTGAGGATGCTGCCCCCGCGACCCGGAAACGGCTAAGCGGAAGAAGATGGATGGATGATTTAAAATATTTATTTTTGAAGAAAGTAAACTTGTTTTGATTGAATAATAAAGACAAAAAACTACCTCCATATATTGTTTCCCGTATATTTAAAATCAGGCCTGGTTACGACACAAAAAGGCCTTATGTTTAGGGACAATAAATTCCTCGTGACTTTTTTGTGCCATAGTATATAGTCATCATAAAGATGTAAATCGTTGTGTTAATCAGAAATAAAATGGGTTAAAAGTGACAATAATGGCTCAACATATGTGCCATTAGGTGTAAAAGTGGTGGAAAGGGTTTATAAGTGCTGAACATGTCTAGAAAGTGGAAAAAATGTGCAGAAAAGACATTGAAATGTGATGTAAAAGTGTCAGAAATAAAAGTAAAGTAGCAAAAATACATTAAAAAGAGCAAAAATATGGCAAGAAAAAGTGATGAAAATATGTTAAAATATGGTGAGTTTGGTGCAGTTGCAGAAAAAAGGGTAAAAATAAGTAAGTATGAGCTCAAACTGAAAATGTTCTTAGTTTCTTGAAGACATCTGGCAACCACCTCACATTAAACCTATTTATCATGTTTGGTACAATTACATGACGTTTAATAACAATAAAGTATGTAAACAGGGACAAACAATGAAGCCAAACAGAAATGGTAAAGTGGAAATGTGTCAACTTTTGAAATGTAAAATCAGAGTCAGTGTGTGTGTGTGTGTGTGTGACTTTGTCGACTTACCTCAGCGCGCTTTGGTTCCTGAAGCAGCAGAACCAGCAGGAAACAGGCTTTAGTGAAGATGCTGCCGCCCTTTTCTGCTACTTTGTCTCCAGCCTTCTCTCTGTACCTCTGCAGCAGATCCAGCAGCGTCTCCACTGAACTGTCCACTGAATACACCGCCGCCGTGGTCTTATGGTACTGAGGAGCACACACACACGCGCACACACACAAAACCAAACATTGGCTAAAACTGTATGGAAAAGATCCAGCTTTTTATATTTCCAGTCCTAATTTGGATTAATTCGACTGAAATGTGAGAAAAAAAACCTCAAAAGTATGCAGAGAAAAGCACAGGGTTTCCTCCTGTCTAAATATTTCACCTTGGAGAGGTTGAGCAGGATCTGGATGGAGAAGGTGATGACGTCCATGCAGGGAACGCTCCTGTTACAGCCTCGGATCAGAGTGAAGATCACCTTTGTGGCTCCGCTTTCTACCAGACGCTCACAGCACTGAGGGGACAGACGGGTGGACGTCTCTGCACACGCACACACACCAATTAGCACGATGCTAATGTAGCAGCTCAAAGTTCAGCATCACACAGGAACAGCTCAGTATCATTAATAGTTGGTAAATATTGTATTTAAAGTGTAAATAAACCCTTTTTTCTGCTGAAAACAAATGCGTTTAGTATAAAGTGAAGTTTGTTCATTGAATAAAATATCAAGAATGAGAAAAGAAATCAAACTATTTCATTTGGTTGTAAAAACGTAAACATGACAAACGTGACTGCCCTCTATGGGTGGAAAGAACGATATTACAATTACATTTTTCTATTGACTGAGATTTTTAGTTTGTGTTTTCATGACATTTTTGTGATTATCGTTCATTCTGTTATGTTGTCGCTTTGTGTGTTTTGATGTCATTTTGTGGTTATCATCAATTAATGTGTTTATGTAGTTGTTTCTGTGTTTTGGGATCTTTTGCTGTTGTTTAATGTGTTTATTTTGTATTTTTGTTGTCGTTTCATGTCTTTTAGTTTTTTTACGAGTCCTTCTGTACAATTTTGTTACATTTTTTTGTATTTTGGGAGTCATGCTGTGCATTGCATCAGTAGGGACTCGTTATGTACACACGATCAATTTATTTATTTCCATTCACTCTGACCTCACAGTCAAATGTCATTAGAAGTAAATATTGTATTTGGAACCATTGATACAGTTAATTATAGATTGATCTGTTTACCCTGGTCTGATGAAATCTCCTTTAGAGATTCATCTTTTGAGGTCTAGGAACTCTTTTTGTTTTATGTGACTGATTATTTATGTACGTTCCTTCTTGTTTCTAACCTGCTTTAGTGTAAATTATTAAACGTATTGTTTGAGTTATTACAGTGTGCGCTTACTCACCCAGGTTCCTGAGGGCCTGCAGGATGCTGGAGATGTATTTGTAGTGCAGCAGACGTTCCAGTGCAGAAGAGGTTTTGTTGCACAGTTTGTCTTCCTCCCGAGCGTGGGCGGAGACTTCACGCAGGCGGTGCCTCAGTTTCACCAGCCGGGGATTGTCGTTCAGTCGGCGGGAGCAATGTCCTCTCCACAGAGCCTGGAACAAAAGCATCTTTACTTTACCAAGAAAGTCAGACACTGACACTTTGCTAATAACGTTCAAATTCTCAGAAAACAGACATTATTTTGTTCATATACATCACAAGAAATATGGCTTTACACTCAGCCATTGTTCAGATACTGTAAACAACGTGTCAAAATCGAGGCCTGGGGGCCAAATGTGGCCCTTTAGACCACCAAATTCAGCTTGCAAGAGAAAGTTAAAAAGACAGAAAAAACATAAATTATTGTCTAAATTACCAAATATTTCTGTTGTAAATATCTCAGCCCTTCTAAATACACACATTTAATTAAATTCAACGATATTTGGAGGATAAAATCAATGAAATGTAAAAGAAAAAATCCTGCAGGGACTGATATTGGTTACCTATTGCTTGGATATTGTCAGTGTTTTACATACTTTATGTATCATTATTTATGTTGTGTAAAGTGAAAACTTGGGGACATTAATGTTAAAATTGCTCATTTTCCAACATAAAATCTGTGGCCCACTTAAGATAAAAACAACTTAGTATTTGGCCCCTAAACTAAAATAAGTTTAACACCCATGATGTAGACCAACAGCACACTGTTGCCTAGCAACAGCTAACAGGAATCAACAAACAATTTATCATTTCCTGTCCAAAATGGCGTCTCTCCATAGTTTATGCCCTAATGTATAAATTCGTTCTCAAATCTTTTTAACTCATTGAGTGCCATTGACGTGAATTGTGTATTTCGGCTGGGGTTGCTAGGAGACAGTGTGACGAAGGTCTTTAAAAATCAGTCAAAACGCTCTCAAATGATTGGATGTAAAAATTGTGAAAATGGCTGGCACTGAATGAGATAACGTGTGTTTTTTTTTTTAGTGTTCATATTTTATTTATTAGTAATACATGAAACACATTTTTGTTCAATACATTCCCACTACAGGAACCCTTTAAGATTGCTCGTTGGAAAGCATTGGGCCGTACCTGAGCTTTAATGATCCCTTGCTGGGCACGCTGCCGGCGCTTGAGGAGCAGGAAGTTCCTGACGACGTTCTGGATGAGGCGCGCGGCCTCGTGACGACGGCACAGCCATCGTTTAACGGCTCTCTGCGCTACCACAACCTTCCTCCACTGCTCCAGGTAACGCCTCCTCTGCTGCCTCGCTCTCACCCAGCGCTGCGTCCAGAGATGAAGAAAAACAAACAAAACCATAAAAACATTATTTAGAACAAGTGTCAAACTCATTTTAGTTCAGGGGCCAAATAGGAAGCAGTTTAATTTCAAGGTGGCCACAGATTTTATGCAGGAAAGTGAATAAATTCAACATTACAGTGTCGTCGTTTGCACTTACTTATACATAAAATACAAAATATACAAGAAACTGACAATATCCAAGCAATAAGTGACAGATATCAGTCCCAACAGGGTCTTCCCTTTAATTCCCTGGATTTTGTGACCAATTTTTATCTAATAAAGGGAAATGTGTCATAATTTGAGGATTTTTTTTTTCAAATTTTCAACATTAAAAATGACTACCCTTGCAAATCATGTTGACTTTCATTTACACGTTGGTTCATGTTTTCTGTCATTTTTATTTTCATCATGAGTGTGTCACAGGTGTCAATGAATGGTTTTTATTCACAATCTCTCAATGAATCAAAGATAAAGTGGTTTAAACCTCATCAGTAGAAACTGAAAACAACTATTTTCTCTCCTTTAGTGTTAGAAGTTTGAAAAATGAATCCCCTTTCAGAATAAAAGCCCGGTTGCTGTCCGTACCTGAATGGTGAGGACAGAATGGATCTGTCTCCGTGCTGCCTCCAGAGCCCAGTGAGCTCTGACGGCTCGTTGGATCCTGGTGGCGCTGAGGTGGTGAAACGCCGCCGACGTGAAGCGGAGCCTCTTTGACGCCTGAGCCGCCTCCACTTCCTGTTCATAAAAGAGGATTTGAGATGTTTCTGTCTGGATGAAGAGACTATTGTCATCCGCTCACCCACCACCACAGAATGAAATGTTAGATTTACTGTAATCCTAACAAAGCAAAAACACATCGTTAGTCCAACACTGTTTAAACTCTGTGATTACAGCTTAAGAGAGAAAATAAAGCTGTAGCACCATAGGAACGCTACATAACAAATAGCCCTGAATAGACAAACTAAAACCCTATTGTCTGTGCCCAATCCTTTCACGGGCCCAATCCCTTCAACGCATGTGCCAAACGCGTCTATTTTACAGCAGTTTGTGTGCTATTTAAAGGGTTGGAATCCTGCTATTTAAAAACAATTAGAAAATGTATGACTTTTGTACAGGACATTGCAAAACAATCTGTAATTTTAATGTGAATATACATATATAGATTTCGTTATGTCAGCTGTACATTGTAGATGCTTTTCAAAACATGATTTACATTTCTTTTTTTGAGTGAGTTCTGATTTATTAAAAAATGACAATTAACAGTCACATATTTACACGTGTACTATAAAAATATTTAATAAACGTCGTATGGTCGGTTTACATTCAAATATGTCCCAGGAGCTCTGTCGTAAAGATTACGAGTGACGGAAGTGACGTAGTCTACACGTAAATGTTGAAAGGATCAGGCACTGACATCAATAATTGATCAACAGAAGAAGAACTGAAAAAGGAAACTTAAGGGAATCCTCCACTGTTACAAATGTGGCCAAAAATATGCCAAACAAAACGCATTATTTTGCACCAAAGGATCCCTTTAAAAGCTGCTGGAGACGATCAAGTTTGATCAGACAAAGAGAAAGTGTCGCCTCATAGATCAATAATCTAATATGTTAAGGTTTCATTCATTCAGACAGCTGTTCTTCAGGAAATGTGCTGTGATCTCCTAACACGTTTTGACTGTTGACTGCTTCACCTTCTTCAGAGGTGTCTGCGGATCGATTGGATGTTTCCTGGAAGACTGGCAGTTAACAGTCGAAACGTGTCAGAAAATCAAAGCAAATTTCCTGAAGAACAGTTGTCTGAATAAATTAAACTTTAACATATTATTCAGAAAGAACTTGCTAAATCTAAATCAATAATCATTTTCTCGAAACAAAATATATACGTATAAGGTTGAATTTACTGCTTGAAAGTTTGTTTTTATCTTTTTTGATGAATTGATGTCTTTCTCTGATAGAAATGATGGTCTCCAGCAGCTTTAAGGTAAATAATAAAAGCCCTTGGTCTGTATGGGAACATGTGTGGTGTGTGTGTACCTGTCGTCTCCTCTCTGCCCTGCTCAGCTGCACCGTCCTGACTCTCCTCTGCAGAGTCAGCGCGGCCCACCTCAGCCGGAGGAAGAGACGTCGCTGCAAACAGCGCCTCCACCAGGCCTGGATGGTGGTAGCAGCTTTAGACTGTTGCGCCATCTCTCTTCTTCTCCTCCAGCTCCTAAAGGCTGCCTGCAGGATGATGACGCAGCGTTTCTGCTCCAGGAATGTGTGTCTCTGCGTTCTTTGGAGAAGCTGAGCTTGATATCTCCTCTGGATGGTGACAACCGCCTGACGCGTTGCTTTGTACTTCACCTCCTCTCTGTATTTCCTGAAGGAAGACTGGATGATAGTAGCAGCTCGATGCCAGTGAGACACCTGCTCTCTGACCCTCTGCCCTCTGTATGCAGCCTGAAGAACTACAGCTGCCTCTTGGATGGTTTCATACTCCTTTCTTTGCTTTTTAGCGGCTACATTAGCTCGATATCTCCTCTGCAGGGTGAGGACGTTAGCTTTGAGCTGTAGAAACTGTTTGTGCTTACAGTGAGTTCTGAAAGCTCTCTGAAGAACTGTGGCAGCCTGACGTCTCTGTGCTAAACATCTTCTGGATTTCATTCCTCGATATGCAGCCTGAATGACGACAGTTGCCTTTTGTATGGTTTCATACTCCTTTCTTTGCTTTTTTGCAGCTACATTAGCTCGATATCTCCTCTGGACAGCGATGACAGCCCAACGCGTTGCTTTGTACTTCACCTCCTCTCTGTGTTTCCTGAAGGCACACTGGATGATAGTAGCAGCTTGGTGCATCCTCACCACCTCTCTTCTCACACGAACACCTCTGAAAGCTGCCTGAAGAACAACAGCTGCTTTTTGGATGGTTTCATACTCCTTTCTTTGCTTCTTAGCAGCTACATTAGCTCGATATCTTCTCTGGATGGTGACAACCGCCTGACGCGTTGCTTTGTACTTCACCTCCTCTCTGTATTTCCTGAAGGCAGACTGGATGATAGTAGCAGCTCGATGCCAGTGAGACACCTGCTCTCTGACCCTCTGCCCCCTGTATGCAGCCTGAAGAACTACAGCTGCCTCTTGGATGGTTTCATACTCCTTTCTTTGCTTTTTAGCGGCTACATTAGCTCGATATCGCCTCTGCAGAGTGAGGACGTTAGCTTTTAGCTGTAGAAACTGTTTGTGCTCACAGTGAGTTCTGAAAGCTCTCTGAAGAACTGTAGCAGCCTGACGTCTCTGTGCTAAACATCTTCTGGATTTCATTCCACAATACGCTGCCTGAAGGACGACCACAGCTTTTCTCACGTTCTGGTAATGAATGACTTGGACACGTTTCTGTCGCTGAGCTCTGAACCTCTGCTGAATGATGCAGGCTGCCCAGCGTAGTTTGATGAAGGCTGACTGTTGCCTGTGGGCTCTGAAGGAAGCCTGAATGACAGCAGCTGCTCGGTGCATCCTCACTACTTCTCTCCTCACACAGAAACCTCTGAAAGCTGCCTGAAGGACCACAGCTGCTCTGTAGACGCTTTCATACCGCTTTCTTTGCTTTTTAGCGGCTACATTAGCTCGATATCTCCTCTGCAGGGTGAGGACGTTAGCTTTGAGCTGTAGAAACCTTCTGTGCTCACAGTGAGTTCTGAAAGCTTTCTGTAGAACTGTGGCAGCCTGACGTCTCTGTGCCAAACATCTTCTGGATTTCATTCCTCGATATGCAGCCTGAAGGACCAAAGCTGCCTTTTGGATGGTTTCATACTCCTTTCTTTGCTTCTTTGAAGCTACATTAGCTCGATATCGTCTCTGGACAGCGATGACGGCCTGACGCGTTGCTTTGTACTTCACCTCCTCTCTGTGTTTCCTGAAGGCACACTGGATGATAGTAGCAACTCGATGCCAGTGAGACACCTGCTCTCTGACCCGCTGTCCACGATACGCAGCCTGAAGAACCACAGCTGCCTTTTGGATGGTTTCATACTCTTTTCTTTGCTTTTTTGCGGAAACATTAGCTCGATATCTCCTCTGCAGAGTGAGAGCTGTTGCTTTCAGCTGTAGAAACTGTTTGTGCTCACAGTGAGCTCTGAAAGCTCTCTGTAGAACCGTGGCAGCCTGATGCCAGCGAGCCACTTGCTCTCTTACTTTCCGTCCTCTCTGAGCAGCCTGAAGACGTACGACGGCCTTCTTAATCTTATCGTACTCTTCTTTTTGTCTCTTTGCTGCCATCTTGGCTCTAAACCTGCGCTGCACGGTGATAGCAGAGGATTTTAAATGCAGATATCGCCTTCGTTGGCGTTGGGCTCTGAGCGCTCTCTGTATGATGTGGGCAGCGTTTTGTTGTTGTCCAAGGATCCGTCTGGTTTTCATCCCACGGTACGCAGCTTGTAGCACCAGCACGGCGTTCCTCTTGGCGCTGAGCATGTATATGGCTACTCTCATCTTCCTGTTGGCTCTGTAGCGCTGCTGGAGGACGGTAGCGGCCCAGCGCAGCCTGGCGTAGCGCTGCCTCTGCAGGTGCTTTCTGATGTGGGACTGGATGGTTGCAGCTGCTGCGTGTTGCGTCTGCAGCTGCTTCCTGGTTCTGAACCCTCTGAAGGCTGCCTGTAAGGATACGACGGCCATGCGCACTGACAGATAGTCGTTGCGTTGTTTCCTGGCTGCAGTCGTCTCTCTGTACCTCTGCTGACAGGTCAGAGTGGCCAATCGCAGGGCCAGGAAACGCCTCCTTTGTTTCATGGTCAGAAAGCGTCTCTGAATGATGGCGGCCGCTCTGTGCATCAACGCAATTGTCCTTCTGGCCTGGTGAGCGCGACACGCAGCTTGAATGACGACGGCCGCCGCCTTCATGGCTCTGAACCTCTGCATCTGTTCGTCCCTGCACAAGATGGCTCTGCGTCGACGCTGCATCACTATCGCTGCATGTTTCGTGGCGAGATACGCTGAGCGTGCTCTGTGCATCCTGAACCGAGCTTGGATGAGCGTAGCTGCTCTGCATCTCCTGCGTTCTCGCATCGCCCTGAATGCAGCCTGGATCCTCATGGTGGCCTCCTTCAGGCGTGTGTACTCTCTCCTTTGCTCTTTGCACAGCAGCACGGCTCGGTAGCGGCACTGAACGATGACGGCAGCGCTTTTTAGGAGAACAAACCTTTTTCTGCATAAGAACATTCTGAAAGAGGACTGGATAACTGTCACCGCCTGACGTCTTTTTCTCAAATCTGCCCTGACAATCATCCCTCTGAACGCAGCCTGTAGGGCGAAGCACGCCGCTTTCCTCTGCAGGAATGCTTTCCTCGCTGTCGTCATGGCTACAAATGACCTGTAATGCTGCTGGATGACGACAGCGGCTGCTCTCTTACACCTGAACTCCCGTTGGGCTTTGTGGCGTCTGTAGCAGACCTGAATCACAATTGCACACTGATGCCACTGCTCAACCCTCCGTCTGTGCACTCGTCCTATCCAGGCGGCCTGTAGAGCCACTGCTGCCTTCCTCAGAGCCTCATAGTCACGTTTAACGTTCCGAGCCAGAAGTGTGGCCCTGTATCGTTGCTGTATGCGTGTGGTGGCATTCCGTACGAGGGCATACCTCTTCTGAGCAGCGTGCGCTCTAAACGCAGCCTGGATCTTAGTGGCTGCTCCATGGCGTGCCCTCACAGCGTCTCTGGTGACTTTCCCTCTGAACGCCGCCTGAAAAACGATCGCTGCACTTTTCATCCTCACAAACTCTTTCCTGGTCACAGCAGCTCTGAAGCGTCGCTGAATCACCATCGCAGCCCGTCTCCTCTGTGCAACCCGTGTTCGGACCACGTGTCCTCTGAAGGTGCTCTGGATGACCACAGCCGCGTGGTGCTGCAGCTTCATGGCGTGGAAGCGGTGCCGCTGAGCCCGGCCTCGACTCCAGGCCTGAAGCAGCACCGCGCTCCTCCTGGTCTGCTTGTACCAACCCACGCAAACTTGCATCCTGTACCAGGACTGGATTCTGACTGCGGCGGCAGATCTTTGAGCCGTTTTCCTTTCAGACCAGCTTCTAAAGGCGGCTTGAATCACACGAGTCGATCGGTTCTGCTTCTGCGTCTTTCGACGTTTCCAGCGTCTGTATCCACGCTGCATGGTCACAGCAGCAGCTCTGAAGAGCAGGAAACGCTCCCGCTCGGTTTTCATATGAGCCTGTGCTCGCCACAGTCTCTGGACGACGATGATGGACCTGCGGATCTTTGCGTACGCACAAACCATTCTCTTCATTCTCCACCAGGCCTGCACGACCACGGTGTGAAGTCGAAGACTTCGATATGCCTTCCTGGCTGCAAACATCCTCCAGTAAGCCTGGAAAAACAGAGCAAACAGATGTCTAATAATGGGAAACGTTTCTCTTCTACGTCACGAAAAACAGTTTGTATCTATAGAGGAGCAGCTTCGCCCAAAATACCAAAACAATTGTTCTTTTCGTGATAAAAGCAAGATGTTTGGCCCAGTTTTAGACAAAGTTATTCCAAAAAAGATTAGGATATGGAGCAGGTATTTACACAATTCAAATATATATACAGTTGTGGACGAAAGTATGAAAATGCACAACTTCTCAGAAGAACAATTGCAATTACAAATGTTTTTGGTAATATTTCCTTTATGTGTATTGGAAAAAACACAAAAAAGCAGAAGAAACTTTTTTACATAATTTTACACAAAATTGAAAAAATGGACCGGACAAATTTGGAAATAAACACGTTTACACCAAAAACATTTGTAATTGTAATAATTCTTGGGAGAAATTGTGTATTTTCCAGAAAGACTTTTGTCCATGACTGTATGAATAAATACATATTTTAAAAATAGATGAACAAAGGATAAAATTGATAAATATAAATTAAGTTTAATTTTCTCATGCTCATTTCCCTTTTTTAAATAAAGAACACACACCTGGATGAGTGTCGCTGCTTGATGCTGCTTCCTCTGAAGCTCCGCCCGTTTCATCAATTTAAGTCGTTGGCGCACTGTGTGACATCTCCATGACAACTGGATAATGGACGCAGCTCGGTTTTCACGCAGAGTTCTGCGTTTCTGGAGGAAACTTCTGACCACGACCTGGATTTTAACCGCAGCAGCATTCCTCTCCTGTATTTAAAACAAATTGCTAGATTTAAGCACCTTAAATTTCATTACATGATGTTTACACAGGGGTAATAACGTCAGGTAAAAGCACTGCGTGTGACGCTCTCACCCTGTAGAGCTGCAAGTCTTTCTTCAGCCTGTGGCTCCTCCAGGCGTCCTGAATGACTCGAGCCGCGCGGGTTTCGTTCCTCAGGTCCAGCAGACGCACACACATGAAGGACAGGAACGTCATCACCACCTGCAACACGTAAACAAACAGTAAACAAGGATCAATAAGCCTCGAAAACCTCCACAAATACAAAGGCAAGAAAGAAGGTAAATTCCTCCTTTGATCTGGAAATATGATCTGTTTGACGCGACTGCAAAATCATTCACAAACTAAAACGTCCTGATTTCATTGAACACACGTTTTTAATACACAAGACATGGTCCAGCTCACCTTCTCATTAGGGATGGTGTTGGACATGTCGAATGGGTTGATCATGGCGGGAACGCCGCCCAGGAATTCCACCGCACCATTGACCAGCCTGAAGTTGCTCTTTTCGTTCTCCAGCAGCTCCTTGAACTCTTTGGACTGGGAATCAGCGGCTGCTCAGGGAAGGACACAACAATGAGTGAAAAGACCATTCCCAGTTCAAAATGTGTTCAGGAAACCTAAACGCACAAAATGTATCATTTGCGTCTAAAAATCAGGAAAACTGTACAATTTCAGTAATAAACTGATGGATTGATGCCTGTTTAACAAAATTCAACCTCATAAAATTGAAAAAATGTCTCCTCCAAATCTTTTACTGCTTAATGTGACAAATTGGCCCTCATTTATCAACCGTTGGTACGTTCAAATCTGAGTGTAGATGACGTGCGTCCCAACCTAAGTCACGCAAGCTTCGGTATTTATCAATTGTGACGTGATGGTCCGCTACGATCAGATCTCACCTCAGGTCTCAACTCATGTAGATAATCTGAGCGGATTAGTGGAGCAGCAGCAAAATGTGAGTGAGACTGAAAATAAAGTATTAATTTAGCCTCAGCTGTCATTGAAGCATAAAGAGACAAACATTCAGAACAGATCAAAACAAATTATTAAGCTTCTGCTCTATATTGGACCGAGGGAACGCTGTTGGGAATCATTCATGTGTTTAAAATGTAAAGTAAAACTTAAACTTCATTAGTAATGTGATAAATTATTGGTGAAATTGGCTAAAGGCATAATAAACACAATCAAGGGACAACATTTAGTAATAAAAAAGGGTTTCTTGAATTTTTTATAATGTGTTATTTTATTGCAGACTACTGAGGTGAATATAAACAGTATGTCTGTGCGCGTCTCCAGGATCTCTGCAGCGATGTTGTACGCAGCGCACACAGGGGGGCAGACATCACCTATGAGCTCCTTTATACGGTGGCCCCACAGGGTCAAACGTGCAGCAAACACAGAAATGCTGCAAAACTACACCTTTAAGTCCAATTTTCCCAAAATTAAAAAGCACTAAAGGATTTCCTTTTTCCTATCAGTGTTTGTTTAACCTCAGTGGGCGGGGCCTCCGTACTAGAAATATTTAAGGGCATAACATGTTAATGACGAAGGAATTCAGCCGATGCATCTATTAACGCCTCGTCATTGGTGCGCTGGGATTGGTCAGATACCAATGTTTGATAAATCACACGTTGGGCTGTCATACAATGGGAACTCAGATTTGCACCCGTTTACACTTAGTTGACAAATGAGGGCTCGTGTGCAGCAGCTGTTTCATTTTCCCTTATTTCTACATTGTCTTTTCAGGAAAGAAACTTTAAGATGCAAGAATGATATTCATGGCGTGTCCATATTAAAACGCTGACGTACCGTTGAGACCCGCTGGCAGGGATTCGAAAGAGGCGTCTGAGTCACTGGTGGAGCAGTTGAGCTCCAGACGTCCTCTTTGGGAACACTCCACGGTCTGGGTGGTGCTGTGACGGACACACGCCATAGGCAGGAGTGCAGGGTGATAGTGGTGGATGAGGTAACAGAGCACTCGGCCATCAGAGAAGGCCACAGTGAAGTTCTCCACCTGTAAAGATGGGAAAGAAGCGGTTTCAGTGACCTTCAGAGGAGGCTGAAGGTCACAGAGGACTGAAGATTCCAGCTTCACTCACCCTCAGGCTGTAAAAGTCACACACGGTGCGGATCCAGTCCATCAGCAGGCTGATCTTTGCACTGCTGTGCTGGTACGGAGCTCTGACAGGACTCTGTCGCGGATCCTGATTGGTCCTCAGGAAGGCCCGCCTCTGCTTGGACCACAGCGTTTTCCTCAGGAAGCTGATCTCATCCCGGAGCTGCTCCTCGCTCAGAATAACCTCCACCTGCAGCAACGATTCACACAGCGGTTACACAAAAACCAGACGACGTGTTGGCAACGAAACTAAAAACACAGGAAACGCACTTGGAAAGCAAAGATAATTTTCCAGAGGAGGCCGAGCGTTTTTTCTCTGTGTCCATCCACGATGTCACGTGAGTCGATGTCGGAGCCTAAAGAAGAAGAAAACCATAAAAACATTTATTTTATTCAAACAAAGAAGAAAAATAAAAAAAATGTTTAGTTTATGATTAAATTGAGACAATCAAAATCATTCGTGGCACAGAAACTCAAACCATAGAATTTTTTATATTTTCCTGGAGGTCAAAAAATGTAATTTCAACATAGACACACTCAGGAAAAAATATTGGGGTAATTGTTGATATGTGCTTAGAAAAATGTGTTTTTATTAGTAATATTTCACTTTTTTCCTCATATTTGTAAATGTATTGCAGCCGTAACAATGAACCTTCCCTATTGTGGGAATAATAAAGTATCGTCTGAGCGCACAAAGAGAACCATTACCTCCCTCCCACCCAATCAAATAATTATTTAAATTTCCACAAATGCTTCTATGAAAACATACAATGTATGTAATAATATCACAGCTCATCGCAGAAGCTGCTGAGGAATTAATGTTTTGAATTTATAAAACCAACTCAGCTCAATCGTAACGGATGCAGAAACTTGTGAGGAATTTGAAAAAAAAAAGTGAAATTTAAAAAACAAAAAATAAAATAAAAATCTGAATAAAAATAAGCACCACTCTACTGGTAGAAGTAAGAATAGCTGCCGTTTCATTCTATTAAAAAAAAAAAAAAAAAAAATCAATTTTTTTTAAAAAATTTATTTATAGGAAGACATATTAACATAATGGAAAAATACATACTAGGGATGTAACGATTAATCGTAAGGCAGTTAAAAATCGATTCATGGGGTGGTGTTTAGCTCAGTGGGTTGAGCGCCCGCCCCATGTACAGAGGCTATAGTTCCTCACCTGCAGCGGGTCCAGGTTCGATTCCCGGCCTGGGACCCTTTCCTGCGTGTCATTCCCTGCTCTCTCTGACCCCTTTCCTGTCAAGCAACTGTCATATAAAGGCCACTAGAGCCAAAAAAATCCTTTAAAAAAAAAAATCGATTCATAGGTAAAACGATTCACATCGATGCTGTGAAAAGCAGAGGGCGCTAACCAGAAGTGTTGGCGGCAAGCGAAATCTGCTAATACTTTCTTTCTGGCCGCCTTCTACTCTTAAACATATTCATAAATGATTCATTACCCCTTTAGCACCGAAAGAATATCTGTAATATTACGTGAATATCTGTAAAAGTCACGTTTTTCTATTAGCTCTGTCTGCTAGCATAGCATCTCTTCTTCACTGCAAAATATCTGCATGCCAATCGACCCCTGGGTAACCACCGCCCTCTGCTGGTTCAAACAAATATCTGACCTAAATACAGTAAAATGACTGTTTTAAAGTTCAATTGTTAAGGCACAAAATACATTTTCAGTTGCACTTTTAAAAAGAAAAAGAACTATTATGCAGTTTTGTATTGTTTACCATAGAACCAGAATTTAAATAATAAGCTTCTTCTTCATTTGTATTATTCCTTTATTTATTTCATTCAAGATTTATTTTTAGTTAAATTGCATTGTTTTGAATAGTTTATCAAGGGATTCTTTTGACAATGAAAAATAGTATAGTATTTTCCCAAAAAAAATAAAGGAATATTTTTCAGTCATTTATATACAGTCCCATTTTGTAAAATAAATCGTGAGAGAATCGTATCGTGAACCCAGTATCGTGAATTGAATCATATCGGGAGTTGAGTGAATCGTTACATCCCTAATACATACCAGTATGCATAAATGAAATAAACTGCATTTACTTTTTTAGATCGATTATAAAAAACTGAATTTCTCATTTTCAATATTAAAAACTTATTTAAATACATTTTGATTTGTTTTAAAAAGCAGATTTTAGAGGGAAAACTTATTTCATCTTATGTAGAAACTCAGGCATAGAAGATAAACTGTAATCATTAGTTTTATTGTTTTAATGTGGTTGGATGCTGAATGTTTTACACTTGGTCTCACAGAAGATAATTTTACAATCAAATTAATTAACATACAATATTATAATAATTAAGTCATTAAAGGCTTTAAAGCACTGATGTAATTAAAGTCTGATCTTTATTTACATCATGTTGGAGCTGGTGTTTGTGGTGTTTTTATGTGAGATTTTAAGGCTGTTTATATTACCGTGTTCATCCTTGAGCGCGACCCCTTTGCGTCTGAGCTCCTGCAGAGCCACGTCCACGTTGTGGACTTTCTGCAGGCGGCTGACGGCCGGCAGTCGCAGCTTCGCCGACAAACTCCAGTCGTGGACCAGCAGCTCCACTACGCGGCTGGAGGTGACATCACATGACGCGGTATTACAAATTCAGTTTTCCTTGTCAGAAAAAGATTTTTCCGCCCACATTCCTCCAGACTTCATAGAAAAATAACGTCTTATTTTGAAAGTCCCACTTACACCAGACGAATCCCGCATTTCAAGTCGACGGCCAAATTCTTGACGGCGAAATTGAACTCGTCTAGAGGCGTCTGGACGTGTGAGACGGGAAAGCCGAGGTAGCCGAGGTGCCTGGAGAGGATTCCCTCTCCGCTCAGGAAGTCCCTGGAGAACGCCAGCAGGAGGTCTTTGCTGCTCTGTGAGACAAAGAAACAAGCAGAGGGTCAAAGGTCAAAGTTCACGCAGAAAAAACACACACAAACACACATCTTACCATCACAGGATGAATAATCATTCAATTAATTAATCTCCACTCACTGAGTAATAATGAGTACCTAAAAATGTAGCAGGAATTAAAAGATCATTAAATTATTAGACTGCATTAGATACTGTATAATCAAAAACAAAATGTAACATGGAACTGAAGTGCAAAAATAATGTACGGTGCTTCACATGGAGTGGAACAATAAACAAACGTTTAATTGCTGACTTAAAAAAATCTATTTCTTTTTTTTGTTTTCTGAACCAAGGATTTCAAACAATGTTTCGTTATTTCCTGTATTTATGACTAGAGCACTTTTAGATTTGTTTTTATGCAGAGAATAAGTAGGAGAGAGAATGAACCTGCTGAGGGAGGAGTCTGTGAGGACGTTTAGAAGAGGACAATCCACTAAAAAAAGAATAATATGGCCCTGCTGTAATAATGACTATTATCCTAACTTCAAGGTGAGAATTATTTTTGATAAAATTATTTCAGAAGTTTAATCTATAGACTTTGGGGACGCGGAGACTCTTAACGACAGACCTTGAACTCAGCGTCCACACAGAACAGACAGGGGTCGTGTTCAATGAGTCGAGACTCTTTGGCTTTGTCCAGGAAACACACGAGCAGCAGCAGCTTCTTAAGCGTGAAGCGGGACAGCGCCTCCTCATGGCCTAAGACAAGAGGACACCCGTAAAAACAAGTGTTACGCAGCACAGGGGTTTTTAATCAGGACAGTGAAATGAAACCTTTTCTAAGTCAGGCCTCAGTAATTCATGATGAGCTTTAACAACAACAAGGCTACTAAACAGCACCCAGCGATGCTGAGGATTGGTTATATCTGACATATATCCTACGGGCACTGCACTAGTATTATTAATTCAGTATATCATGATTATTGTGTAAATAAATCTAACAGGTGTCTGTTCAGTGGGAGGGGCTACTGTGGCTCTCCTGTGGGCGTGTCCTTACCGTCTCTGTAGAGGTGGGGAACTCGTGCGTGTCTGAACTCAGCTGCGATGTCTGGGTTCCAGAGGAGTCGGTGTAGGACAAACATGGCCAGACCCAACGTGTCGCTGTTGCTCTCCAGCGAGATCAGCTCTCCGTAGATGGTCTGAGGGAGAGGAGAGGAGGGGGTTTAAGGAGAGAACCACCAAGGAGAAGAGAGAAACGCAGGCGTGACGCCCTACCTCCAGGCCGATCCGCAACCACAGCGGGTTGTAGGACAGGAGCCAGTCTAGGACTTTCCTGCGTTCACCTGAAATGTGATGACATTCAGCTTTAGATGAATTAACCCTGCTTTCATGTACGTGTAACGGGGGCGTGTCCTACCAATGTCCTTCCAAAGATGGCGGTCTTTGCGCACCAGCAGCCGTCGAGCCTCCACCTCCAGCTCCAGCCTCTGGATGGCTTTGACCACGGCCTCAGAGGTGAAGAGCTGGCAGGCTGAGCGGCGGAGGTGGTTGAGCTTCCGACGCGCTGTGTACGTGCTGTAGGACATTTCCTCCTTGGTGGGGGCTTTGAGGACGCTGAGCTTGTCGCTGCCGCCCATGGCCAGGGACACTGCGTTTACTACAGACACAAATAACCACAGCTGCAATCACACTGAAACACAATCCTTGTTTATGCACAAAATCCTTAAAAACATGTTGGAAATTATCTTCGCACAAAAGCCAGATTTAGTGAGAATATGCACGAATGAATGAAACCTAAATATTCTGTCCATCTGTTACTACGACCTCCATTAAAGCCTGTAAACTGTGATAACGACTCGAGTCACGTCATTAGAATACCTTTTAGGATGCAGTGAGTGAGTGTGTGCGTGCCCCCCTATCTCCCCCCTCGCTGTGTGAGGAACAGCACTACCAATGTACTGGCTGCAATACGTTCAATAAATATAATAATATACGTCGGGTTTGCTTCGGGCTTACAATTTAAGTTAATGGCTCAGGTGGGGCTTTATGCCCACGAGCTCAGGTCGAGTCGGGCTGGATTTTTTGGGCCCGATCTAAACTCTACCCCTGGTGCAGCAAAACACCAAACTTCTGCAGTCTCCTGCAGGCACAATTCGGCCTTTTTTATGGATTTTTCCCAAGTTTTTTGAGACGATTGAGTGTTTCGGCTCTTTCTGACTCCACCCGGGAGGGATGCACATATTCGGACTTGGGCAGACCAGACCCTCATTGACACCTCACTGGGCCCGGACTGAGCATTTTTTGGTTATATAATAACTACTGAATAGCATTGACGGCTATCTTGAAAAATGGCCGCCGTATTGAATTTTTGAGTGGCCAATGGCTTTTTCCAAAATAGTGTCTCTTAGAGGGCATCTGTGCCAAATGTCATGCTTTTATAACAAAGTAAACTATTTTTTTACTAAGCTGCTGCACTATAAATATTATGCTCTGCACAGTTCATTTAGTTGACTAGCTACAAGTTGGTCTGTTTATACTGACAGATTTCATCCCATTTGAGAAAATGTTTGTAGCAAATTTTTATATGCCGACTATGATGACATGAATAATAGACATAATCAAAACTGTAAGGCCTTCCGTTGACTTTTCATTTCCAATTCTCCAAACCCTTCTGAGCTGTGACTATTAACACCTTATTCACTTTCAATGCAGCATTCGGGGCATGTTTTGCCCTGGAAAGTGTGTGTCTATCAGAAAGACCTTAACTGACAGTAAGGTCTTTTACCTGCTTTCTGTGAAGTGTCTTGCAATAACACGTGTCGGTACGATACAAATAAAGATCAATTGATTAGTGAAATTATTTGGGGACATAATGGCCTCTTTCAATGGTAAAATAAAACAATTAAAAACAAAAATCAACAGAAGAAAGTTAATGAGTAGCTTTAACTCTCTCTCAGCAAGCTGCAGATGTGTGCCAGCCTAACACTAATAACTTGGGCCTATCGGTGCCTCCCCTGCGGTACCTTTCGTGATCTCAGGGTCGACCTTGAAGTCCTCTGGCGTGAGGACGTAGTTGATCCACCAGGTGAAGCCACGCTCCTGCTTCTCGATCCAGCGCTCGTCGTAAAACATGTTTTTGGCAGCGAATGGCATCGGGTGTCTGGGCAGGGCTGAAGGACGCGCCAGAGGTCGTTTAAAGTCAAAAGCCTTTTTTTTTTTTGTATTTTTACACACACACACATCACACTGCTTTGCGTGGAATTACCTGTCTGCATGGGCCGGATGAAGGTCAACTTCGACTGAGCGACTGCCACTACCCTCGATGTCTTCACAGGCGCTGACGCTGTGAAATAACATCACCATCAACTCTGGAGTTTGTTACAGCGAGCAGTAAAACAATCAACAGTCGTATTATTCACCTCACAGCACTGGCTCACAGACAAATTATAGATCATTAAAAAGGAGCAGTCACAATAATCCACGTCACTACAACTTATATCTACATTTATATTGTAGCTTATACATTATTTTAAATAATTATTTTTTTACAACATACATTTATGTTTTCTTTCTCTTTTTAATTAATTAATTTATTGACTTTGTTTCCTCCCAGAAGTTAAAAACTAATATTTTCTGAAGAAAAAAAAGAGAAAAATATTTCTGAAAAAAACTGGAAATTAAAAAAATGTATTTGGAAAACACAGAAATTGGAAAGAAATAAAATTGATTTTATAGGGCACTATACAACTTATATCTACCCTTGAACTGTAGCTTACATTTGGTTTGAAATTACACTTTTATTGTGACATACATTTTTGTTTAAAGACACACCGTGGACTTTTTAACCCAAAGAGTTGACCCATAAAAATTATTTTAAATGATTCCTCAGGCCAATATACAGTGTGTGACAGTATCAATGCTCTGAGCGGGGATTCCCTCTGGAAATACTGACTATGTAAGTTTGGAGACAGACAGTCTTTGATCAAGTCATGTGACCTGGAGAACGTTTCACTTTACGGCAGTCACGTGACCACAGGCTCAGATATACATTCACGTCACAACATATGGGCATTTCCTGACCCGGCGCCATTGTTGTGGGCAGCTGAAACGCGTTTAGCCTCCATTTACAGCCAAAAGAGAACAATATGGTAGTTTATGTTGGGTTAATAGTTAATTAACCGCAGCGATGGTTCAGTTAAACATGGATTCTTTAGTAAGGGAGGTCGGCAAGTCAGATCGACAACTTTGAGATGAGGATTGGCTCTAAGGGCTGGGTCAGTCAGGGTGGGGCTACAGTCTATGCGCTGGAATATGGGCTGGAGAGCAGCCGCCACCGCCGCCAGGCACCCAGTGGTCGGCCCGTGCGCTGGGTCGCCCGTTCACTCCGACCTTCGGTTGCCCAATCAAAAGACAGGAGAGGCTGGCCCCACTGACTTTTGTTTGTTGATTTTTGCAACAGTGCTGCGGCGCTTGTGGCCACTAGGGGCGCCTACGTGGAAGTTACCGGTCTAGCGCCCCTAGTGGCCAGAAGTTACACAGTGTGCCTTTAAATTTCTTTGGTTTCCTCGCAGGAGTTGAAAAACAATATTTTTGGAAAAAATTTGAAGAAACTGATTTTTTTTTTTTAAATGAATGTTGAAAAAATAAAGAAAATTAAATTGATTTTATCATGCGTTACACATTTGTGGGATACAAATTTTGTATTCTTAAGCAAACTGATGATGGAGTGACACAACCAAAGGACTAGGAGAGGAGGGTCTAACAAACCTACTGAGATCTACTGGAGCAGTGAGAGCTGATTCAGAGAGAATTCACACTGTACAACACACACACACGGAGCCTCCTACCTCGGGTCTTGACTCTGCGGGTCGTCTGCTTTGCCTGTGCAGACACACTGGACTTTGTGGCTTTTAAAGACGATGATGATATTGAGTGTGGTGTGCCTGAGAAACATACAATGACATGTATTATAGAAGAGTGCACAGTGTTTTATTTTACTTTTCAGAATTTTTTTTCTTTTTTTCACATTAATAGCAGGAAAGCTCCTGATAATTGAATCACTAACTCGTCAGAGAATGACATTTCTTGCCGGTTGTTTGCAAATTTAGTTTTTAAAAAGTGAAAAATTAAAGACTAAAGGAACTGATATAGATATAGATATAGGCTTCACACCGATCTGATTGACTATATCGGATAGGACGATATTTTGCATTTTCTGCAATTAATGTGAACAGCTGTAACATCTTAATTTGCTGATCCGATCAATGACGTCATTGTCGTGATGAAACTTTCTGGAGATTCTCACATTGCATTGTTTTATCATCTCATTTACACCGAAGAGTTGTTTGCTCAACGTGACACAGCTTCATTTCACTCACATTTATGCACAAAGGTGAAAACCTATGAGTGAACAGCAGAAATGCTTTTTGGTTGGAGCGAAGCGGCTGAGCGCCGGACTTCTTCCCCAGTCTACTGGCTCTGAAAGCGGGGCCAGCATCTACTGTTCGTATGCGTGTGTCTTATGTGTGTGTGCTTGTTTTGTTTATTCAGCCTGAGCATGTTAAAAAAGCGGAGCAATGCCCTCCCATTTACTTTCACTTTCATACCAGAGACTCCTGTCCGTTTAAAGGCGGTGGTATTTGGAGTCTAAGTATTATTTTGTAGTATTTTTTTTTTTAACTTTCACTCCACTATTAAATAAATAATACAACTGGGTAGCACTACAACATTTTACACTTTTCAACATGGGTATCTTTAACGAGTGCTTATACCAGCCTGTCATTGCCTGATCCCGTTAGATCTGTGATGCTAAGCAGGTCTGGGTCTGGTTAGTAGTTGGATGGAGACCACTGAGAATTCCAGGTGCCAGAGTGGAGGAGAGTCACTCCAGTGGTATCTGTCATTGTGTCCTTGGGCAAGGCACTTCATCCACATTGCCTAGTATGAATGTAGTGTGTGAGTGAATGTGAGAGGGACCGATGGCGCACTATGGCAGCCTCACTTCCATTAATCTGCCCCAGAGCAGCTGTGGCTCCAATAGTAGCTTACCACCACTAAGTATGGAGTGAAAGAATAATGCCTTAATTGTAAAGTGCTTTGAGTGTTTATGATAAAGTGGTATATACAATCCAATGCTTTATTATTATTATGAGAATCAAATTTATTATTATTATTATTATCCTGCGATATCACATTTCTTCTGTGAAAATTGAAGTCAAACACTTATTTTATGTATTCTTATTCTATGTACACACACCTCAGGCTCTGAAAGACTTTCAAACTGTTGAAAACAGTATCATCTCCATAAAATACTGAAATGTTTTTTTTTCAAGGAACAAAATGTTCAATATATTAAAACCAGACTTAAAAAAAATGTTCAAATGATCATTTGCAACATCGGTAAAGTCTCTTACCTGCAGCAGCCATTTCTCATCTGAACTTAAACTTTTAAAAAACACAAATATTGTTTATTTAAATTCTAAATACTCAGTTCTGTAAGAGAGTTTGTCCAACTCAATCACAAGCACTAAGATAAGCTATAGTGAAGTTATCGATCCTTTCATCTAGCAGCCACGGCAGCCGTTTCCTGTATTGTACATTAGGGGTGTCCCGATCCAATATTGATCAGTCCAATATCAACCAGAAAACCAATATCGGATTTTATTGGACTGCATCTAAAATCTCAATATAAGCGCTCCGATAAGTTTTTGTCCTACCATATACTGACAGCAAAAAATAATTGAAGTGAAGTTGAATCATTGACTATTGTTCTCTGTTTGAGTAACATCACATGATCAAGCCTTTTCTAACATCCTACACTACAAAATAAGTCATAAAAGTATGTATAATTTGTGCTGATATCGCATCGGATAAATATAGGCCAATACTCAAGGGTCCAATATTGGTATCGTATCAGAAGTGAAAAAGTTGTATCGAGACATCCCTATTGTACCTGCATATATTCTGTGTTGATAAATGAAGTAAATATACTTGGCCTATAAGCAACTAAGGCTGGGTTTTTATTTAAAAAAAAAAAATCAATCAATTGATTTGAATCGATTCTCCTTTGTAAAGCCCGATATCGAGCAATAAAACCCTTGAATCGAACCTTTTAATACGTCTTGCTGCCTGTAGATTCGTAGCGCTGTGCCTCGCGCTGCTGGGGAGGAGGGGGGGCATGCACCGCAGCTCTATCCAAAAAGTATTGTGAGGACGTGATTGAAGCTGTTATCACAGTTTTACAGGCTTTAATGGAGGTCATAACCAGTAGCTAATAGTCAATGCTAAAGATAAACAATCAAACACACAAAGAACCGTCTAACACCGTCATTCACTCACACTTTCCTGTGGGAATGGAACGTGTTAACTGTGACTCTTTCCCTGCTTATGCCCGCCCATTCCCCAGCCTTCCAGCCAATCAACACTCAGAACACATGTAAACAAGACGCACATTAGCAGAATTGAAAAGTATTTTCTTACATTTACCAAAGACCTGACTTATTGCACTTTAAGACAACGCAGAATCCTTTTAATTTCTATATGTTTGCTTTTATTCACAATTATTCATTTATTTTTATGGTTGTGTCTCTTATTATACAGTTAGATTTGTTGTGCAACCACTGGAACATTAGTACAAAACCTTTGTGGGACAATTAAAGGGCCATGCACCCACACACTGACAACAAATGTTATGTTCAGGTCCTGCATGGAAATTCTTCAACTCTTCCACTCCCTCGCAGTCACAAAGCTGCATTTAGGTCCCAAAAAATGGTACCGTTTGATTTTCCGTGAATCTGTATCAGGTAGTACCGAAGGAATACCTAAAAAAACAACCTGAATTCATATAATCAGAGATGGGTTTTTTTTTTTTAATTCATTGATCAGTGATTGGCCCAAAAATTCTGATCGTGAAAAAGCCTATAATTTAATATTTTGTACAGCAATGCTCTAAACTTTCATTTATATTTGACATAACATCATGTGCAGTTGAAACATCAAGTTTGTACTTTTTCATGGGTATTGTTCAATGTTTTACAATAAAATAAGATCAGAACATTCAAGGCGTATGCTGTCATATTTTTTTTTTTTTTAAATGGGATCAGACAAAATTGGAATTGGTGCACCCCTAATTTATACCCATAACTGCAATAGGACGAATAATTTGCATAACAATTTATTTTGGTGTTTCGGCCAAGAATTTTCATTTCGGCGCATCCCTACTATCGATTAAGTTGTTTTTTGTGTTACAATTGTATGTTTAAGAGCAGTTTACCTGATTTCTGTGATCGCTGTGATGAACACTTCCTCTCTTCACGCTCAGCTTTCACCATCACACGTGTCCTTTTTTTAGCCTCTTTCTCCTCCTTTTCTTCAGCTTTCAGAAACTCCTCACTCTTCCGTTTCTTTCCGCACTGATAGCTGGAGAGGTCGTTTTGGTGGACGGGGGCGAGTGTTGGTGAGATCTTACAGTGGAGAGGAGAGGACGTGTCCAGAGGAGGAACAGGGAGGACGAGTGAGGAAGGAGAAGGAGGGTGGTGGAGGACGAATGGAGCAGAGATGGAGGGTGAAAGGTCACGTTGGGGATGCATGACAGGAAGGCAGGGCGTGTTGGGTCCAGGGTCCAACAGCTCCAGGGTTTTCTCCATCAGCCGCCGACGAGAGTTTTTCACTGTTCTCCCTCCTGAAAGGTGCACCGTCGGTGGAGCTCTGCCTTTGGTCACCGTGGCAGAGTTCACACACTTTACTGTCTCATTGACGACCTTTTTACTGATGAAGAAGGTGAGCCTGGGCTGGTTGGTTTGACTTGTGGCGTCTTCTGGGCTCTGGGGCAGGACGCGAGCTTCAGCTCTAGGGCTGAACGTCTCCCTCTGAGACTCCAGAGACTCTGAGAGTTCACAGCTGTCACTGGGACTCTCAGGTCTGGTGTTGATGGGACTGAGATCAGAGCCGATCATGATCAGAGCGTCAGTCAGAGACAGAAGTTCATCAGTAGCGGGGGGAATACAAGGCATCAGCTTCCCGAACGTGTCAGGTGTCCTGATGGGCGACAGCGTCTTGTTCAGAGCTTTGTGTGAGTCTGATAGAGTTCCTGCTGGATCCAGGAGAACATTAGGAGCGTTCCCATGAGTCAGCATCTTCTGCTGGACATTTACAGCCTGAGGCTCCTCAGCTTTAATCCAATGGTCATCTGAGGTGCTGTGTTTAGTGTCAGAGCTCCTCCTGACCACTTGGTCTTCATTCAGTGAGGCCAGTGGGCTGCGGTTCCGGTTCCGTTGGTACTGGGAATTTCGGGACACTTGGAAGGTTCTGTTTGCCCCCATCTTCAGATGGGACTCTGCTTTTTTTCTCCCCGGTGTTACCGCTTTGTCACCTCCTCTCCTGCTTTTGATTGAGTCCCACAGGCTCCTCTGAGACACAGAAAATACAGAAATATATTAAACACATTCGCTGGCCACGGTTACATGATGTTTTTTTAATTCAGAATTAATTATTCCAAATTAAAGTATTCCAGATCGTGGATTATGCGGAATTAAAAGTTTATAAGATTGATTCACAATGAAGATCAGAATAAACCAGCCTTTAATTCAGATTAAAGTTTCATTAAAATTGCCATTTTCATTTGGAAGTGTTTACATGGTCAGTTTAAATTAGTATTTATTGTTTATTCTGAATTAAAGCTCTCACGTAAACGTGGCCACTCACCTTTTTTCTTTTTGGAGCATTGGCTCGGCCCAACAGAACGGCCTGATGCTTGACAACCCCGTTGGCGTTAAAGATGACGAGCTCTCTGACTGCTCCTTCCTCTGTTGGCGTCCACGTCACCGTTAGCGTGTGGGAACTCTCCGGCTGCAGACGGGTGATCAGATTCAGGAGTTAGAAGACCCAAATGTGGGCCATTGTTTTTATTTGATTTCAGGTTATTTTTCAAGCTCTTCTAATTTATTTTCTTCAATTGTAGAATATTCTTCTGTTAAGGTTAAAACCCATTGGTTACTAATAAATGGGTAAGTTTTTCTCATAGCTACTGTTGCTATTGTTCTCGGTTTGAGTAATATTGCTTGATCAATACTTTTCTAATATCCCACATTGCAAAAATAAGTAATAAAAGTCTGTAATTCTTGAAGATATATCAAATCGACATAAGTATATTGGCCAATTGTCAAGGCAGCATTGTCAGTATTGTATCGGATGTGAAAAAGTTGACAGCCTTAAAGACAGGAACTTTATTTTTCCTTATTTTTAATGGGTATGATGAATGTACTTTATTATTATTCACACATCAAAGAAACAGGTAGTCATAATCAGGCACAAAATATTCGTTAATTTCAGTATTTATTTTATTTATTTTTTAAACTTTTTCAGTCGTATTGTGTTTTCGGAATAATTTGGTCTGTTTTTAGAGCCATTTTGTAAAGTTCTCTAATACCGTTGTTTGTTTAAAGTGTGTAATATTAGATTTATTTTGTGTATTTCTGTTGTTGTTTTTATATATTTTTGTATGCATTTAAGTTATCTTGTAAATTTTCCAGTTATTTACGTGTATTTTTTGTTGTCCCGTACAATCTTTGGTTTATTTTGTGTATTCCTGTTGTTGTTTTTACATATTTTTGAGTATTATTTATTTTATTTTTTTTAAAAGATTTTATGTTATCTATTTTTGTATGAACTCATGTTATCTTGGAAATCTTTAGTTATCCTATGCAATTTTTAATATATATTTACGCATTTCTGTTATTGCTTTTGAATATATATATATATATATATATATATATATATATATATATATATATATATATATATATATATATATGCTATTTTTGTGTCATTTTGTATTAATTCATGTCATTTAGTAAATGTGTGTATTTTTTAACTGTCTCGTGAGTTTTGTGTATTTTTGTTGATTATATAGAATAATCTGTAAATTTAATATAAAGTTTGACAAGTTAACTCATCCAAGTCTTATATAACAGGTTAAGACATAGATATAAAAGAAAGTAAAAGAGTTGTTGGAGGTGTATGTTGTGATTTCACTGTTACTGTGGTGAACAGGTGAACTTACCTGTATAGTGAAGCTAGTTCGGTCCACAGAGAAGCCTTTGATGGAGGGAATCTTCTCGATGGTGACCTCCACCTCCACATCGTCCGTGGGGTTCTCCACACGGAGTAAAGCCGACTTGGAGGTTCCTAACTTCACCGAACCGAAGGAGACGAAGGGCGGCTTCGTGAACTGGATCAGACTCAGGACGGGGACGTCGTTCTCCTTGTCCTGCTCGTCTCCTCTCCCAGGACTGAAGTCCAAAAAGCCTGGGTTTGAGTTCACCGTGTCGATCATTTCGAGTCTTAAAAACCCTTTCTACATCCCTTGTTCACCGTGTGTGAAAGTTAAAGCTCTCGGACAAACACAAACAACTGCTAACATTCACGTAGGCTAACACACTGACTAACGGCACTATTTCAAATATGGCTTTGTGGATTTCTAGCCAATCACAGCTGAGAAAGAAATGGCAAATCTCTGGCAACGCAAACGCATCGACCAATCAGAGAACAGTATGAGGTTTTAAACAAACACAAGCCCCTCCCAACCATTGAGTTTCTAAAAAAAAAAAAAAAACAGAGCCGTTTCATAGAAAAATAAACTAATAGAAATATTTCCCAAACTGTTTAAAACAAACAAATAATATATATAGGTAAATAACAAAAAATGAAAAGAAAAATGTTTTTTTCTTCTTTACCCTACGTAAATTCATTGAGTATTTTGTATTTATTATTTTATTTTTCTGAAAAATGTGCTGGTTTTAAGTTTCAGAATATGTAAACATTTATTGATAAAAGCATAAAAAAAAGAAAAACAAGTAATTATGATACAAAAATTCCTAATAAATCAAAACGACGAGATAAATATTAAATTAATCATAAACAATATTGTAGTAACCATGAATTGAAAAAAAAAAAAAACGAGTATCATGAAATTTATTCTGTTTTTTTTGTAATCATGAAATTAATATGTATTTATTTTTTCAACTATAAGTAATTTTTATTATAGTTGTCAAGGTAAAAAAATAAATTAAAAAAAGAATAGACATTTCAAAAACAAAATTGCTATAATAGTTATTGACGCTCGTTTTGAATTTTTTTTTTTTCCTGAAAAAAAAGACACACACAAATTTTTTTGTTTGTTTTGTTTCTTGTAACAATGTAATGTTAATTCAGTGCTTCTCAAAGTGTGGGGCACGCTCCCTGGAGGGGGTGACAAAACATAGCTCGTAGATCACAAGATTTATATTCTAGTTTCTGAGAACTATAAGCCTGTTGAAAAGAAAGTGGTTTTAAATTTGTATTACTATAATTATTATTTACGTTTTTGTCCAGTGTGTCATTATGTACATGTTCATACATAATGACAAAATGAAATCATTGAATCCTTTAGTTGTATGTTTGTTTTTTTTTATACGTCGATAGTGTTTTGTTTTTTTTATTTATTTCTTTAAGTTGTCACTGCCTTGTATGTGCCTTTTTCAGTTCTGTCTGTATTTAGCAAATATATATTTTCTTTTCTTTTTTCATTGTTTATGTTCACTTTTCCAGCAAGTGCCAGAATGTGTTATTGTGCCTTTTTACCCTGATTCAAAATGTATGTTACACCCGCTTAAGGATTTAGCAATACAAAAGAAGCAGTCAAATAGGTAGGGAGATAGAACCTTTATTATTAAAACCAGTTCATAAAGATTAATAAGCCTCACCATACCAGACTCCCAGTTCACCTCTCAATTATGGTAACAGGATTGGGGAGGATATGGTTTCACAACAATTACACACTGCAATTCAAATATTCCTCTCAAAGAGTTTACACACGGCACACTTACACCCTTAAGGCCCCACCTGAAGGCCTGACTGAGAGCTTACCGGGTATTGGTGACAAGGGGGGAGCACAAGTTCAAATTAAACGCAAAACAAAAAATGAATAAAGAGAAGAAAAAATGTAAAATAAAAACTAGGAAGTGAAAAATAAAAATAAAAAATAGTAGGTTTTCACAGCGCGTCATCAAAATCAATGTCATTTCCGGTGTGTGTGTGTGTGTGTTTATGTGTGAGTTTAACAGTGAATATAGTTGATATTCAGCTACAGTCGTAGTCAGACCACACTATAATAGAACCTAAAGCTCCAGTGTAAAGTTAGAGAGCACAACACGGTGTCAGAAGACGGAGTTTCAGAGACACAGAGAGAGGCTGGAGCAGAGTGCTAACCGAGCTAGCAGAGGAGCTAGCACCACCGAGACCATACTGGAAAGAAAAGGAAAGGCAAGACTAGTGTAAAGACAGTTTCATACATTAGTCAGTACAGTGTGTTTTACATGATTAAAAGTTTAACACTTGGAACATATTGAAAAGAGTTTTAAATCAACAATAAATTGATTAGATGATCTCCCTCGCAGTCATAAACAGTAGAGATAAACTTGTGCCTTTAATGTTTACATGTGACGCTGACTGAAGCTCTGCTGCAGTTTGTTCTGTTGTTGATGTTATTAACATAAACATACTATGACTAAAATGTTAAGAGGGGATCAATGAAAAACACGACTTCAAACCCAAATATAGTTGTTTTTAAAATGTCAGTTTTCAGTGTTTAAGGGGTTTACTTAAACTTCAAGGCGCTGCATGCAGCATTACCTGAATTATATTTAATGTGCTGTTTGTGTATGGGGACTTGTGCAAATTTTCTCATAATTTTGTTTTCTGTATTTATTTTTTTTTAACCTTTAGGTTACCAATCTGATCCTAATATGGACCAAACAGAAGAACTTTTGTTGTCTGAGCAGCTGCTCCCAGAGCATCTCCACATAAAGGAGGAACCAGAGACGCTCAGTGAAGGTCAGGAGGGAAACCAGCTTTGTAGACATCAGGAGACAAACAGTGCTGCTTGTCCTGTTAAATGTGAAGATGAAGAGGAGAAGCCTCAGGCCTCCCAGCTACACTGGAGACAACAAACACAAATCAACATTAAGGAGGAACCTTCAAACTGCACTTTAGATGAATTCATGAAAAGACAAAGTGTGGGAATTAACAGCAAAGGACCAGAAGCAGCCAGGAACCCAGATCATAGCAGTTTAGTTCTACAAGGTCCTGATGGAACGGAGACAGACTCGTCTCACACTGAAGATAGTAACACGTATGATGATGATAGTTGGCAGAATCCTCTGTCAGAGTGTGAAGTTGAAATAAATGGCTTTGACTCCACCAGGAAAAACAGAAAGATAGACAAAAAAGTTCAGCAAAAGATGACGTCTGAATCAGTCAAGATTTCAACTGCATGTGTGGGTGGGAAGAAAGTGACACACAGGGCAGGACAAACAAGAGAGAAACCTTTCAAATGTGATGTTTGTAGTAAATGTTTTAATAAAAAGGCTAACCTGATAGTCCACAATAGAATCCACACAGGAGAAACACCCTTCAAATGTGATGTTTGTAGTAAATGTTTTAATAAAAAGGCTAACCTGATAGTCCACAATAGAATTCACACAGGAGAAACACCCTTCAAATGTGATATTTGTAGTAAAGGTTTTAGAGAAAGGTCTGCCCTACAGTCACATATTAAAACACACACAGGAGAGAAACCGTTCCAATGTGATGTTTGTAGTAAATGTTTTAGACACAAGTCTGCCCTGAAGAGACACATACGGGTTCACACAGGAGAGAAACCCTTCAAATGTGATGTTTGTAGTAAATGTTTCCAAAACAGATGTTACCTGAACCAACA
This sequence comes from Gouania willdenowi, assembly GCF_900634775.1. Lineage (NCBI taxonomy): Eukaryota > Metazoa > Chordata > Actinopteri > Blenniiformes > Gobiesocidae > Gouania > Gouania willdenowi. Next base: position 2,586,383 of record NC_041047.1, read on the forward strand.
CATCAGACTCCACACAGGAGAGAAACCTTTCAAATGTGATGTTTGTAGTCAATGTTATAGAATACAGTCTGAGTTGAAGATCCACAATATAGTCCACACCGGCGACAAACCCTTCAAATGTAATGTTTGTAGTAAAGGTTTTAATCAAAAAGCTAAGCTGACTATTCACAAGAGAGTCCACATAGTAGAGACATCTTTCAAATGTGATGTTTGTAGTAAATGTTTTAGAAAGAAGTCTAAGCTGAAGGATCACAATATAGTCCACACAGGAGAGAAACCCTACAAATGTGATGTTTGTAGTAAAGGTTTTAATCGAAAGGATAACTTGATTATTCACAAGAGAATCCACACAGGGGAGAAACCCTTTGTGTGTGATGTTTGTAGTAAATGTTTTACCCAGAAGGCTCCCATGCTGTTACACACGAGAATCCACACAGGAGAGAGACCCTTCAAATGTGATGTTTGTAGTAAATGTTTTAGAGACAGGACTGAACTGAAGCGCCACAACAGAGTCCACGCAGGAGACAAACTTGTTGCCTGTGATGTTTGATGTACATGTTTAAAATAAATAAAATCTGACCTTTTTGGACAGACAATATTTGACACACAAGAGAAACCTCATGGATGTGATGTTTGCTACAAAATTAAAAGTCTAAGCAGGATAAGTAAGTGACAATCCACACGAGAAACACTTTGGATGTCATAATATGGCAAATATATATATATATATATATATCAATAAGTATTTGCTATAGAAAATCATTGTTTTGTGTTATTTTTTGTTTTATTGCATACATAGTGTTTGGTATTGAAACAGTTTGGGTAAATAAACTATAGAACTTGCCTTATCCAGGAGGGTTTACACTGCCTATATACTGTATGTCTCATCTTCCACTTTGAAAAACTGTACAGCACGTGTGTCAAACTCAAGGCCCAGGGACCAAATACGGCCCTTTCAGGAAGTAAAAATGACAGAGAAAACATAAATCACTATGTAAATTACCATCTAATACAGTTGTAGATATCTCAGCTCTTCCAAATACATACATTCAATAAAACTCCACAAGTATTGTAAATTACATAAGAATACTGAAAAATGTACAAGAAAAACACACAAAATCAGAAGAAAAAAAACAAATGATAAGAAAAAATAACAGAAAAATGTACAAACACACAACATGAGAGAAAAATATATTAATTGCTGCCAAAAACAGAAAAGATTTTAAAAAAACACATAAAACAACAACAAAAACATACGCAATGAACACAAGATGCCAAAAATACAAAACAATTTACAATAAAAACAAACAAAATGATAGAAGAAAAAAAAATGATGCAAATATTCACAAAGATTTACAAACTAACAACAAACATATTAAATGAGATGAACGAATATTTTATGGTGAAAAATATATTGACCCTAAAAACACACTGAACAAGATTAAAAACACACAAGACTGGAAGAAAAAACACACAAAATGACGAGGGAAAAATTACACAAGCTGATGACAAAAAAAAAAATATATAGGCAGTCATTTTCAATCCAAAATTGTTGAAAGAACTCGCAATTTTTACAAAATCCTGCAATCTTTACAAAATCCTGCAATTTTCTTCAAATCATTCCACATTCAAACTAGGGCATGTTAATGTTTATATTGCTCTTTTTCCCAAACCTATAATCTGTGGCTCACTGAGAACAAACTGCTCCATATTTGAACTACTCCTGACCTAAAGTGAGTTTGAGAGTCATGTTGAAGTAAAAAGCAGATAGAGATGACAATGCAGCATCTATCTATAAAGCAAGGAATCTCTGTGTGTCTGTGTGTGTATTCCTCAAATATCTCTGCAAATCAGGCTCAGGTTGTCCTGAGACTTTCAACATGGCTGCTGCTTGGTTCAAGGGTGTGCAACGTCGCAATGATGCTGTTCATAAATTATTTCATAATATTGTGTGAAATGCAGCTTTGCAGCAGCTCAATGTTGACAGGTAGTCAGGGTGACAGGTAGTCTCACACACACACGCCTCTCACTCAGACTGTAGCTGGATGTCAACTACATTCACTGTTAGACTGACACACATCACTCATTATTATATTATTGGATTTCTTCGGGTCCGGGTAGAAGCCGGAATTCCGCCGGAACTTGAAATTCTCTCTCTCTCTCAGCAAGCTGCAGATGTATGCTCTCCTATATTACAGTGCTAAATATTAAACCTCACACTTTTCTATATTAATACATACTTCCTACGGGAACTTAAAAAGTGTTATTTCACCGACTATCATTGAGTTAATGAAATAAACTGTGATGTGGGAAGGAAAGAAAGACTCCTTCAAAGAAACCAGACTGATGGCGAGAAGAACAGCCTTCAGTCAACAGGGGGCGGTAATGAGGAGGACAACAGCCTAAACAAAACCAAAGAAGAAGAGGAATCAGTGATTTCCGGTGTTTGTGTGTGAGTTTAACAGTGAATATAGTTGATATTCAGCTACAGTCGTAGTCAGACCACACTATAATAGAAGCTAAAGCTCCAGTGTAAAGTTAGAGAGCACAACACGGTGTCAGAAGACGGAGTTTCAGAGACACAGAGAGAGGCTGGAGCAGAGTGCTAACCGAGCTAGCAGAGGAGCTAGCACCACCGAGACCATACTGGAAAGAAAAGGAAAGATAGGAGGAAAAGAGAGAGCAAATGGAGCTTCAAACCTTTAAAGATGACTGCAGTCCACAGAAAAATATAGTGTTTAAACGACTTCAATATTGGTCCCATCAGAGGACAGCAGGGACATCAGTAGACACATTCATAACAGAGCTGCGACACAAAAGCAAAGAGTGTGAGTTTGGAATGAGTGAGAATGACATGCTCAGAGATAAGCTTGTGTTTAGCATCACAGACTGTCACCTAAAAGAGAGACTGTTACAGGAAAGAGGTCTAACGTTACACAGAGCTATAGAAATATGCAGAGCAACAGAGCAAGAAAAGACTCCGTTACAAGCCATGAAGACTGAACATGGAATGCAACAAGTTCCAGTGGATGGTGAAATGAAAATGATCCTTCCTGACAAGAGTCTCCACCATAACACCAGTAAACACTTAGGTAAGTGTTTTCACTGGAAAGTTAGAGAGAACAACACAATGAAGGGAAACTGGTTCAAATCCCCCAGAGTCACAGAAATGAATGCTGTCCTTTGGACAAACTACTGACAGTTGTTTTATTATGACGTCACCTCAGTGGTTATTATTATTATATTGTTAAGAAATGGAAATGTTTCAGTTCTACAATAATTTAATACAAATTACAGGATAAATAGTTGTTTCAGTTTGTATATATTTAGTTTTTCTATTTGGCAACAAGTACATTTTCAGTAAAAATACATTGATATTAAATTAAAAAATCAATAATGCATAATTTTAAATATAAAATAAGTCATAATTACATGAAACACAGGCTGAACAACAGTTAAAATTTTCCTGTTAAAGTCAAATGAGTAGAAACATTGTGAGTTTTCTTGTAATCTAGTGTTTTGTGTCTACCTTCAGGTTACCAATCTGTTCCAAATATGGATCAAAGTGTAAAACTTGTGCTGGCTGCCTTCATGCCCAAAGTTCATCTGCACAGATTACAGCTCCAGCAGCCGTCAGTCACTGATTGTGTTTTCAGTGAGAGGAAGAATGTGGAGCAGCTGCTCCCAGAGCGTCTCCACATAAAGGAGGAACCAGAGACGCTCAGTGAAGGTCAGGAGGGAAACCAGCTTTGTAGACATCAGGAGACAAACAGTGCTGCTTGTCCTGTTAAATGTGAAGATGAAGAGGAGAAGCCTCAGGCCTCCCAGCTACACTGGAGACAACAAACACAAATCAACATTAAGGAGGAACCTTCAAGCTGCACTTTAGATAAATTCATGAAAAGACAAAGTGTGGGAATTAACAGCAAAGGACCAGAAGCAGCCAGGAACCCAGATCATAGCAGTTTAGTTCTACAAGGTCCTGATGGAACGGAGACAGACTCGTCTCACGCTGAAGATAGAAACACGTATGATGATGGGGACTGTTATAGTTGGCAGAATCCTCTGTCTGAAGTTGAAACCAATGACTTTGACTCCACCAGGAAAACGAGAAAGATGTCAGACTCAAGTGAAAATAATGAAATGGGACGTAAAGCTGCAAAAACCCAGATTAGTTCAAACAAGAAAGTTCAGCTAAAAAAGACGTCTGAATCAGTCCTGATTTCAACTGTGTGTGTGGGTGGGAAGAAAGTGACACTCAATGAATATTCAACTGAGGCAGGGCAAACAGGAGTGAAACATTTTAAATGTGATGTTTGTAGTAAGTGTTTTAATAAAAAGGCTAACCTGATAGTCCACAATAGAATCCACACAGGAGAAAAACCCTTCAAGTGCAATATTTGTAGTAAATGTTTTAGAGAAAAGAGTACCCTACAGTCACACATTCGAACCCACACAGGAGAGAAACCATTTCAATGTGTTTTTTGTAGTAAATGTTTTCAACGAAAGTCTAAACTGAAAAGACACATTAGAATTCACACTGGAGAGAAACCCTTTAGATGTGAGTTTTGTGGCAAATGTTTCACACGAAGAGATGAACTCAAATCTCACACCAGAGTTCACACAGGGGAGAAACCGTACAGATGTGATTTTTGTAGTAAGTGTTTCAGCCAAAAGGCGAACCTGAACTTGCACTTAAAAGCCCACACAGGAGAATGTTTTCAAAGTACAGCCGATCTGGAAAAACACATGACAAACCTTTAAAACTTTGTTTTTAAATCTTAGTCACTAATACGACCTTAATTTACTAATGAGAGTTAAACTGGAGGGAAACCCTTTGTACGTATTATTTGCCACAAACTTTTTATTTGAAAAGCAAACCTGCTCATGACATCCCACACACAAGAAACTCTTTCAATAATAATAATAATAGTGATTGATTTGATTCTGAAAAGTACTCCTTTTGTATGGTGTATTTTTGTCATTGTAGTCATTTATTATTTTAGATACATGTGTTCAGGTAAAGTGTAAATTCAAATTTGTAAGTTGGTTAATTTGTTGCCATTTAAAGCTAGGATTTTTTCCAGATACACTTTTTAAGTTTTTGGTTGAAATTAAGACCATATGTTCTCTGAAAAAGCAACGAAGAAAATCCATCAAGTGTAGCAGCAGTAAATCTGTAATAACTTTGCCCAATGGAAAGAAAATGAAACATTTTTTTTTTAACCAATCACGTCTCTCTGCTCCTTCTCGATTCCTCACACGCACAAGCTCACACTGAAAGTGCGTCACCGCTGACAGAGTTAAAACATAGTTTTTGGTCACATTTTCTAACATATATAATGATAAAGTTTATTGTTTACTTACTACTGAATAAGACAACGTAGTTTCTACACAATACAAGTGATGAGCTGAGCTCCTCTTCTGCAGCAGCTGTGAACATGCATGTGAGTGAGACGCAGCACAGAGGGGAGGGGGGTGAAGGCGGAGCCAACGGGGAGGCTACATTCAAAATCATGCGAGCTTTTGAAAATTGCCTACCCTACCTTTAACGCATTTCTGGCAGAAGCTTTGGAGTTGGTCAGTCTGTGTTTACAGTAGATATTTTTTATTCTGTGTAGTTATTTACCAAAAGTACGACTGTAAAGACTTTGTATGTGTTGTTATACCTTAAAACAATAAAGCGATGCAAAACTGAAGTCAATGTTTGAGAGTTACATGTTGTAAGATTGGTCCAGACGTGTGAGCTTGTGTATGAAAAATCCACACGTGAAATAAATTTAATGTAACAAATGATGGGAAAAAAATGTATAGACTGATATTTACACTTAAAATTACAGCTGCAAACTTGTAATACAACATTTATTCACATGTTTTTTAATTACTTGCGTAAATGATGGTTTACAATCACAACTCTCCGGTTATAACTTCTCTAATCTACCGCTGCACAAACACAAACTACTTTTCTCGTATGATTCTGAGCTGCTTGAGTTTTGCAACACATTTTGCAAAACGTTTGTAGCAAAACTGATTCATGCTCGTAGAAATGGCCCCTCCCCTTCCCCCTCCCCCAAAAAAAATAGTCATGGAGAGTGATTGTCCTTGTTTATATTTAGGCTAACACTGTGTGGAGATGAGGATCTAGAGCTGACAGCTGATGATGGAGTGGCCAAGCTGTTCATGTATTTTACAAAATAATTATTTTTATGTGACAGTTCACATACATGTTCATTGTTTTATTGCTTCGACACATTATAGAGATTGTAGATAATGATAAAATGTATTGAAGACGTGCTTTTCTAACTGGTAGACCTTCGGACTATACATCTATGAAGGAGCTCAGTTTCAGAAAGGTTGGTGACCGCCGGTCAAGAGTCTATCCTAAAGTCTTCTGATTAACTTTGTTCTACGCAAAAACCTGAATAAATTCCTCTTTATCTCCTTGTCTTCTGCTCTAAGTATATTTATTATATTAAAAACACCATTTGTTCTCTCCTTCAATGTTCTTCTCCCCACCTCACATTGTACTGTCTCTAACATCCCACACTGTTCACATTTCTCATCTTTATGTTTTCCTATCTTATTAAGTGTCCCCTTTAACCCAGTATGTCCAATAAACCGTGTCATTAGTCTCTCTTCCTTCTGGTTTCTTCCTAGTCTTTGACCTTTCCTAGTCTTTGACCTTTCCTAGTCTTTGACCTTTCCCAAACTGTTTCTGTATTAAGAAAATATTTCTACCTGTATCTTGAAAATCCCAATATTCTTGCCACCGTTTTATTATGTTTCTTAACTAGTGTTCTCCCAGACAAAACTCATATATCCACCTGTTTTCTGGATATTAAACATTAAACAGTTTATTTTAAAAAAAAAAAATCAACTCATGCTCTATTGATTATTTGTGTTCACAGCGCCCCCTACTGTACATACGTCATTATTCCCCTGAGCTGTTTGTCATCTCTGTTTTCTTTGTGATGTTCATTTATTCACATGTCAAAGTTTAGATTTTAAATTGAGAACAACAGTGAAGGAGTGACTGAAATAAACTGTGATATTATCATATGAAGGAGAAGTGGAAAGAAATGTCCGAGAGAAACAGACAGGGGTCAGTATAGAGCAACAAGGAGGAAAACTACCTAAATAAAACCAAAGAAGAAGAATCAGCTGAGCTCTACAGTGATGTTTGTTTGAGTTTAACAGTGAATATAGTTGATATTCAGCTACAGTCGTAGTCAGACCACATTATAATAGAACCTAAAGCTCCAGTGTAAAGTTAGAGAGCACAACACGGTGTCAGAAGACGGAGTTTCAGAGACACAGAGAGAGGCTGGAGCAGAGTGCTAACCGAGCTAGCAGAGGAGCTAGCACCACCGAGACCATACTGGAAAGAAAAGGAAAGATAGGAGGAAAAGAGAGAGCAAATGGAGCTTCAAACCTTTAAAGATGACTGCAGTCCACAGAAAAATATAGTGTTTAAACGACTTCAATATTGGTCCCATCAGAGGACAGCAGGGACATCAGTAGACACATTCATAACAGAGCTGCGACACAAAAGCAAAGAGTGTGAGTTTGGAATGAGTGAGAATGACATGCTCAGAGATAAGCTTGTGTTTAGCATCACAGACTGTCACCTAAAAGAGAGACTGTTACAGGAAAGAGGTCTAACGTTACACAGAGCTATAGAAATATGCAGAGCAACAGAGCAAGAAAAGACTCCGTTACAAGCCATGAAGACTGAACATGGAATGCAACAAGTTCCAGTGGATGGTGAAATGAAAATGATCCTTCCTGACAAGAGTCTCCACCATAACACCAGTAAACACTTAGGTAAGTGTTTTCACTGGAAAGTTAGAGAGAACAACACAATGAAGGGAAACTGGTTCAAATCCCACAGATTCACAGAAATGAATGCTGTCCTTTGGACAAACTACTGACAGTTGCTTTATGATGACGTCACCTCATAGTGGTTATTATTATTAGGGATGTCCCGATACTTTTCTACTACCGATATGATACCGATATTGCAGCCTTGCGCATCGGCCGATGCTGATATTGATCCGATACTATATTAGCACGAATCATACATACTTTTATACTTATTTTGTAGTGTGGAATGTTAGAAAAGGCTTGATCATGTAATGTTACTCTAACAGAGGACAGTCAGCAACAGAAAATTACTTTGTTGGAGTGTGAACCACAGTCACGTATGGATAAAAGTGTTGGAGCGGAAATTTTTATCAGAGAGCTTACATCAGTGATTTTAGATGCTGTCCGATAAAATTTGATATTCGTTTTCTGGCTGATATCGGACACTTATGTAGAAAAGATCTGGAAAAACGTATGTTTCTATATATGTTTCTTTATCAATAGACCTATCGATAACCTGAAACACAGGCTGAACAACAGTTAGGATTTTCCTGTTAAAATCAAATGAGTAGAAACATTGTGAGTTTTCTTGTAATCTAGTGTTTTGTGTCTACCTTCAGGTTACCAATCTGTTCCAAATATGGATCAAAGTGTAAAACTTGTGCTGGCTGCCTTCATGCCCAAAGTTCATCTGCACAGATTACAGCTCCAGCAGCCGTCAGTCACTGATTGTGTTTTCAGTGAGAGGAAGAATGTGGAGCAGCTGCTCCCAGAGCGTCTCCACATAAAGGAGGAACCAGAGACGCTCAGTGAAGGTCAGGAGGGAAACCAGCTTTGTAGACATCAGGAGACAAACAGTGCTGCTTGTCCTGTTAAATGTGAAGATGAAGAGGAGAAGCCTCAGGCCTCCCAGCTACACTGGAGACAACAAACACAAATCAACATTAAGGAGGAACCTTCAAGCTGCACTTTAGATAAATTCATGAAAAGACAAAGTGTGGGAATTAACAGCAAAGGACCAGAAGCAGCCAGGAACCCAGATCATAGCAGTTTAGTTCTACAAGGTCCTGATGGAACGGAGACAGACTCGTCTCACACTGAAGATAGAAACACGTATGATGATGGGGACTGTTATAGTTGGCAGAATCCTCTGTCTGAAGTTGAAACCAATGACTTTGACTCCACCAGGAAAACGAGAAAGATGTCAGACTCAAGTGAAAATAAAGAAATGGGACGTAAAGCTGCAAAAACTCAGATTAGTTCAAACGAGAAAGTTCAGCTAAAAAAGACGTCTGAATCAGTCCTGATTTCAACTGCGTGTGTGGGTGGGAAGAAAGTGACACTCAATGAATATTCAACTGAGGCAGGGCAAACAGGAGAGAGACCTTTTAAATGTGATATTTGTAGTAAATGTTTTAAACAAAAGTTTAACCTGATAGTCCACAATAGAATCCACACAGGAGAAAAACCCTTCAAGTGCAATATTTGTAGTCAAGGTTTTAGAAAAAAGAGTACCCTACAGTCACACATTCGAACCCACACAGGAGAGAAACCATTTCAATGTGTTTTTTGTAGTAAATGTTTTCAACAAAAGTCTAAACTGAAAAGACACATTAGAATTCACACTGGAGAGAAACCCTTTAGATGTGAGTTTTGTGGCAAATGTTTCACACGAAGAGATGAACTCAAATCTCACACCAGAGTTCACACAGGGGAGAAACCGTATAGATGTGATTTTTGTAGTAAGTGTTTCAGCCACAAGGCGAACCTGAACTTGCACTTAAGAACCCACACAGGAGAAAAACCATGTCAATGTGGTGTTTGTAGCGAATGTTGTCAAAGTACAACCGATCTGGAAAAACACATGACAGACCTTTAAAAAGTCTCACAAATGCTCCCATCATTTACTAATGAACTGGAGGGAAACGCTTTGCACGTATATTTTTTGCCACAAAAGTTCTAGTTGAAAGGCAATGACATGCCACACACAAGAAACTCTGTCATGATAGTGATGGCAGTGACATAGCCAAAGGGCCCTTTAGGGGGAGCGCTAAGTACAAATGGCTTAGTTCTTATTTAATTGTTTATGTTGTTTTCAATAGATACATGTGTTCAATGTAATTTCTGATTTGTTAATTATTTTATTGACATTAAACACATTTCTGGCAGAAGCTTTGGAGTTGGTCAGTCTGTTTACAGTAGTGTGTAGTTATTTACCAAAAGTACGACTGTAAAAACTTAGTATGTGTTATACCTATAACAATAAAGCGGCGCTAAACGAAGGTCAATGTTTGAGAGTTATATGTTATTAATAATAATAATGCATTGGAATTTATATATCATAGACACTCAAAGCACTTTACAGAATAATGGCATTATTCTTTCATTCCCCCACTTGACACAATGACAGATACCACTGTGGCCCCTGGAACACCTGCAGTAAAGCATGTTTAAGCATCTCAGGACATGGCCCTGCTAGCTTGTTAGCACATGTTCTCAGCACTCTTCCTGGGAGGTGGTCTGGGCCACGTGTTTTGAGTGTTGTTCATAGAGTTAGTGATCATTAGTGCTATGTTACAGTGATCATTGTCTCCAGGCTGGTGTGTTCTAACCCTTTTAAAGCCGGTGAAACTGGCTGCAGCTACAGAGGCAGAGCCACCATTCTGTCAGGTCACAGATTCCGTCACAACACCTCTGTGTGACCAGACAAAAAGGTGCCTCTGATGGCTCAGGTTGTTTACTTTGAGGGCTTTGAGCCATAAAGCTAAAATTCACTCACAGTACCCTTTAATATACATTATAATTACACTCACCATTCACTAGTTTACAGTTTGCCTTCATTGACAGTGGGCTGTCCCATATTTACCTTGTCATTCAAATTCGGTTGAAAATGATAAATCTAAATGAATTATTCAAGTAGAATGTCTACATAAAACTCATGCTCTGATTCACCTGCATCTGAACAGAAGTAAAAGTGTACGGCAGAAATCAAACTTGTGTACTTAGTTTGCTTTTTCTTTCTCCTTTTTTTACTTTGATGTATATATATATATATATATCTATACAGGATTTTTTTTATATATCTAGAAATGCACATTTCACATTAACAGAACAATACATATGAGATATAGAACAGAGTCAGTGAAACATAATGCAAACCATAAATGGAGGAACATGAAAGTTTAAGTTTAGTTTATTGTAGACATATGGTAATTAAATTCTCTTAAGAAAAAATTAAAATTTGGAAGGAACTAAGATTTATGATTATGGAACTTTGCTATCAATATGTTGAGATTAATTATGAAAGATAAAGAGTTCTTGTTTTCAAAAATTCGAATTAGGTCTTTTGGACTTATGAAAATAGAGTTTATTGTTCTGTTGTAGACGTAGATGGACAGTAGTAAAACAGATGTAAAATCGTTTCAGGATCATTACCACAAAATGTGCATTTATTGTTGTTTCCTGCAAATTTGGAAACTAATACATTACATGGGTAAATGTAATGTAAAATTTGGAAATGGACTCATCTAAATTTATTAGAAATACACAATTAGAACCAAGCTTTTTTCTACTTTATAAAAATGAATGAATTCCAAATTGCCTTACCTCTAGGTGTAATTCTCATGTTTGTTACTTTTTTATTTATCAGTTAGTTTTACGCCACTGATCATTAAACAAGGACATTTTGGACCTTTAAAAGACTTTTAATTAGCTTAATTGTACCTGAAGGAATATGTGCTTCAGACACGTGGCTTGTGAGAGTTTCTCTGCTGACTTCTAAAGGTTAGACAAACCAAGCATCGTTTGGTGCTTTTATTATCAAATATCAGCATAATTCTTTCATAGAATAAAATTCAAACTTTTAAGACTTATCTCCCTCTTGATTTTTTTACTTTTTAGAAAAATTCAACAAACCTTTAGTGGACGTAAACTTCAAACGATTAAAACATCCTATTAGACCATGCGTTTAACATGTGAATGTGTTCTCAGCGTCTTACAATTCATTTAGAACACAAATATACAGATATTTAACTTTTTTTTTAAATTATTGCAAAGGACTAACACTGAGGAGACACCAAACTTCATTCCACAACCATGTATTTCCAGTGAAAAATTGTACAAAATAAATCAACAGTAACCACAGACCATTAAGCTCCAGTGACGAATGTGTTAACGTACCTAACTTACAAAACTATTACACTTCACAGTTAAACTATCAAAACATTTATCTATTAAAACAACACAAACTATGAACATCAATAATGACAAAAATACACAGCAAATCATTCTTTATAATTTATCATAAGAGCTTATTTAATGCGTGTAGCACGTCAACATTGGTTCTACCTCTTGTTACGGCAAATTTGCGGTTGACCTCATTTGGAGACATGATTTATTGCTCTGGTTGAGTGATGGAGTCCAGGTGAAGCATTGATGATTTTATAAAAAAAGGTTTATTATAAAACTAAGTAAAAAAAAGTACAAAGATGGAACAAAAATTAGTGACCGTCCGGCCGGACATTCGAAGGCAGAGTGACACACAGTTCTAACTCAACACGTATATTCCCCCTCAGTTCCCCTCCCTCCTCCCCCCAGGAGATAAAGAGGACAGGGTGGAGGTGATAGAGGAGGGAGAAAAGAGACAGTTTCTTCTTTGGGTCAAAACAACCAGTTCTGGTATCTGCTGGTTGTCATGGGAGTGGAGGTGTGTGCGTTTATGTGTTTGTGTGTGCAAATGGATGTGTATGGGGTGTGTATGTGTGACTATGTGAGTGTGTGTAAGCATGTGACTGTGTGATGCCTCCGTGTCTGAGAGATAAAATGTGTTTTGGAAAGCTGACCTCGAGAAGAGAGCAGAAAACATGAGACAGCAGAAATGAAAAGTCTCAACTTAAAGCCTATAAAAGAATAAGGTCTATGAGTAAATATGTTAATAAACAAAACTAACAATTTTGGCCCTGACACTCTACAGTAATGATGTCATCAGTCCTACCTCAACAGTGACTGTTGCTTGCAGAACGTGCACATGGCTGCTGCTTGGTTCAACTGTGTTTGACGTCGACTTTGTTGGGACTGCAATGATCCCATTAACAAATCATCTCTACAAAAGCAAGGAATTTCATAAATGCTTTACAAATACCGTGTGCATCTAAACTGACTGCTGTGGATTAATGACACTAAACGAGTCTGTTCCAGTCTGAGGAGAGCAGGATCCAAGAGGACAACAAACTGGAATCAGAACACATGGGGTTCAACTCCCTACAGTGTTCTTGCTAAAAGCCAAAATCTATGAAAACACAATAGTTATCACGACACATTTCACAACAAACCTAAATGTCCCTGACGTCCCACCTTCAAACACCTCATTTAAAAACGACTGAACCTCCCACTTTTCTATAGCTATACAAACTTCCTACAGACACTGACCTGGTTAACTACAAAACATCACCTCAAAAGCGTTTCTTCTCTCTAGTGTGAACTCATATGAATTAAATTATTTCTTGTGACATTAACATTTAGTAAACACATCACATCTAAAAGGTTTACCTCATGTGTGGGTTGATTTGTGGATCTTCAGTTCATAGTTTTTTCTAAAACCTTTACTACAAACATCACAGCTAAAGGGTTTCTCTTCTGTGTGGACCAACATGTGCAAATTCACGTCTGTCTTTCGTTTGAAACATTTACTACAAACATCGCATTGATATGGTCTCTCTTCTGTGTGGACCAACATGTGCCGTTTCAGGCTATCATTTAGTTTAAAGCATTTACTACAAACATCACATTGAATTGGTCTCTCTTCTGTGTGGACCAACATGTGCCGTTTCAGGGTATCCTTTAGTTTAAAGCATTTTTTACAAACATCACATCTATAGGGTCTCTCTTTTGTGTGCAATTTCATGTGCAATTTCAGAGACACATTATATCTAAAACATTTTCGACAAACTTTGCAGCTAAAGCGTTTCTCTTCTGTGTGGACTCTCCTGTGCACATTTAAGTTAGACTTGTGACTAAAACCTTTACTACAAACATCACATCTAAAAGGTTTCTCTCCTGTGTGGATTAATTTGTGGACCTTCAGGTCATACTTTTTTCTAAAACTTTTACCACAAAAATCACAGCGAAATGGTTTTTCTTCTTTGTGGACTTCCATGTGTGAATTCAAATGAGAAATGTGAATGAAACATTTTCTACAAATACTACATTGAAAGGGTTTCTCTCCTGTGTGGATTTCTATGTGTTTGTTCCGATGACTCTTCCGTGTAAAACGTGCACAACATATATCACAACTATAGGGTTTCTCTCCTGTGTGAACTATTAAGTGTTGGTTTAGAGTAGATTTTAGTTTAAAACATTTACTGCAAACATCACATCTGAATGGTTTATCTCCTGTTTGTCTCGCCTCTTTTGATTCTTCATTGAGTCTCACTTTCTTCTCACCAACACATGGAGTGGAACTCGATTCAGATCTAACGTTCTGGTTTGAGCAAATATGTTGAAATGAACTAATCTGTGTTTTTGTAGCTTTACGTCCCATTTCATTATTTTTACTGGAGTCTGACATTTTTCTTTTATTCCTGGTGAAGTCAAAGTCATTGGTTTCAACTTCAGACAGAGGATTCTGCCAACTATAACAGTCCCCATCATCATACGTGTTTCTATCTTCAGTGTGAGACGAGTCTGTCTCCGTTCCATCAGGACCTTGTAGAACTAAACTGCTATGATCTGGGTTCCTGGCTGCTTCTGGTCCTTTGCTGTTAATTCCCACACTTTGTCTTTTCATGAATTTATCTAAAGTGCAGCTTGAAGGTTCCTCCTTAATGTTGATTTGTGTTTGTTGTCTCCAGTGTAGCTGGGAGGCCTGAGGCTTCTCCTCTTCATCTTCACATTTAACAGGACAAGCAGCACTGTTTGTCTCCTGATGTCTACAAAGCTGGTTTCCCTCCTGACCTTCACTGAGCGTCTCTGGTTCCTCCTTTATGTGGAGACGCTCTGGGAGCAGCTGCTCCACATTCTTCCTCTCACTGAAAACACAATCAGTGACTGACGGCTGCTGGAGCTGTAATCTGTGCAGATGAACTTTGGGCATGAAGGCAGCCAGCACAAGTTTTACACTTTGATCCATATTTGGAACAGATTGGTAACCTGAAGGTAGACACAAAACACTAGATTACAAGAAAACTCACAATGTTTCTACTCATTTGACTTTAACAGGAAAATCCTAACTGTTGTTCAGTCTGTGTTTCATGTATTTGTGACTTATTTTATATTTAAAATTATGTATTATTGATTTTTTAATTTAATATCAATGTATTTTTACTGAAAATGTACTTGTTGTCAAATAGAAAAACTAAATATATACAAACTGAAACAACTATTTATCCTGTAATTTGTATTAATTTATTGTAGAACTGAAACATTTCCATTTCTTAACAATATAATAATAATAACCACTATGAGGTGACGTCATTATAAAGCAACTGTCAGTAGTTTGTCCAAAGGACAGCATTCATTTCTGTGACTCTGTGGGATTTGAACCAGTTTCCCTTCATTGTGTTGTTCTCTCTAACTTTCCAGTGAAAACACTTACCTAAGTGTTTACTGGTGTTATGGTGGAGACTCTTGTCAGGAAGGATCATTTTCATTTCACCATCCACTGGAACTTGTTGCATTCCATGTTCAGTCTTCATGGCTTGTAACGGAGTCTTTTCTTGCTCTGTTGCTCTGCATATTTCTATAGCTCTGTGTAACGTTAGACCTCTTTCCTGTAACAGTCTCTCTTTTAGGTGACAGTCTGTGATGCTAAACACAAGCTTATCTCTGAGCATGTCATTCTCACTCATTCCAAACTCACACTCTTTGCTTTTGTGTCGCAGCTCTGTTATGAATGTGTCTACTGATGTCCCTGCTGTCCTCTGATGGGACCAATATTGAAGTCGTTTAAACACTATATTTTTCTGTGGACTGCAGTCATCTTTAAAGGTTTGAAGCTCCATTTGCTCTCTCTTTTCCTCCTATCTTTCCTTTTCTTTCCAGTATGGTCTCGGTGGTGCTAGCTCCTCTGCTAGCTCGGTTAGCACTCTGCTCCAGCCTCTCTCTGTGTCTCTGAAACTCCGTCTTCTGACACCGTGTTGTGCTCTCTAACTTTACACTGGAGCTTTAGGTTCTATTATAGTGTGGTCTGACTACGACTGTAGCTGAATATCAACTATATTCACTGTTAAACTCACACACAAACACCGCAAATCAAGTGAAAGTTTTATCTTAAGCAAACTCACCTACTCCTTTCATTTCTTCTTCATCTATTGATTATTTGCGGCTACGCATCACGTTTGTGTTCACAGCGCCCCCTACTGTACATACGTCATTAATAAACTGTGATATTATCATGTGAGAGAGACCGACAGGGGTCAGTATAGAGCGACAAGGAGGAAAACTACCTAAACAAAACCAAAGAAGAAGAATCAGTGATTTCCGGTGTTTATATGTGAGTCTCGTTGATATTAAGATAGTTGATATTCAGCAACAATCATATGTCAGAATACTTTAAACTAAATGCTACCCTGAACGTGTGGGTCCACACAGAAGAGAAACCATTCAGCTGTGATGTTTGTAGTATAAGAGTCAGACAAACATGTATCCTGATCAAACACATAAGAAAGGAATTCCCTGCTCACAATAAAATTACACCTAAAGGAAAGGGAATTTGGAATTCAATAATTTTATAAAGTGAAAAAAAGCTTGGTTATAGATAAGTCAATTTCCCAATTTTACATTACATTTACCATGTAATGTATCAGTTTCCAAATTTACAGAAAAAACCAATAAATGCACATTTTGTGGTAATGATCCTGAAACGATTTTACATTTGTTTTACGACTATCTATCTTCATTATTGCTCTGGAATATGACAAATAACTTAGTCTACAACAGAACAAAAATATTTTTCATTATAATTTTTTTTAAAACAAGATTATGTCTTTATCTGTCATAATTAACCTCAATTATCTTGAGTTTTTAGAAGATAAAGACCAAGTCAAAAACCTCGGTGTTCTGATTGACTCAGATCTGACATTCAGCATCAGATCAAATCAAAAACATCTTCTACCACCTAAAGAACATCTCCAGAGTGAAAGGTTTAATGACTCAGAAAGATCAGGAGAAACTGGTCCATGCTTTTATCTCCAGCAGACTGGACTATTGTAATGGTCTTCATCAAACATCTACAGCTGGTTCAGAACGCTGCAGCTCAGGTCTG
The DNA here is from genome assembly GCF_900634775.1 of Gouania willdenowi. Taxonomy (NCBI): domain Eukaryota; kingdom Metazoa; phylum Chordata; class Actinopteri; order Blenniiformes; family Gobiesocidae; genus Gouania; species Gouania willdenowi. The sequence goes on from NC_041047.1 coordinate 2,603,505, forward strand.
AACCAGAACAAAGAGGTCAGAGCACATTAGTCCAGTTTTAAAGTATTTACACTGGCTCCCAGTCAGCCTCAAAGGAGACTGTAAAGTTCTGCTGCTGGTTATAAATGTGTGAATGGGTTTGGTCCAGAATACATCAGTGAGATGTTAGTCAGGTATGAACCCAGCAGGTCTCTCAGATCTATGGACACAGGTCAGATAGTGGAGCCCAGAGCTCACAGTAACCATGGTGATGCTGCTTTTAGTTGTTATGCTGCAAAGAAGTGGAACAAACTGCAGCAGAGCTGAAGTCAGCATCACATGTGAACATTTTTAAATCAAAGTTAAAGGAACTTTTTTTTTCTACTGCATATGATTGAGAGAGAGATTTATGATCATGTTGATGATGTAATGTGTTTGTTGATGATTTTAATTGATTTTACTGATGATTTTAAATGTTCTTATTGATTTTAAACAATTGAATATTTTATCATGTAAAGCACATTGAGTTGCCTTGTGTATGAAATGCGCTATACAAATAAATTTACCTTGCCTTGCCTCATATTGATAGCAAAATTCCATAATCATAAATCTAAGTTCTCAAGATCCCTTTCAAATTTTAACTCTTTCTAAATAGAATGTAGTTAACATATGTCTACTTTAAACTGTGTAAAAGAACAAGAAAGGTGAGAGAACTGTGCTTTTGTACAATGGGTTATTTCCTGTAGTAGTGGCTATCCGTACGGTTACCGTATCAATATACCGACATTCTATTTGTTCACAGCGCCCTTATTTGGCCAGTTTAGGTCATGTGACTAAAACTAAACCTAACCCTAAAAATTGTTATGATATTGGGTTATAATAACCTAACCCCTAAAAGATTCTACATACTTGTACTTTAGGAACCGTACCAATAGCACCGGGGGTTGTCAGTACGGCAACCGTACAAATAGACACTTTATTTCCTGTACCTCCAAGTGACTGATACTGAAATGTAAGTATTTCTCTCATTTATGATATGGATAATGTTTCCCTGACTCTGTTTTTTTTACCTCATTATTTGTATTATTTTGTTAAATTGAAAGGTATTTATTTAGAATTTGTCAATAACATTTGTAAATGAAAAAAAACAAAAAAAAACGATCATGTCCGAACGAAGCATTAAAGTTTGAAAGTGTCTATTTGTACGTTTGCCGTATGGACAACTCCTGGTGCTATTGGTACGGTTACCAAAGTACAAGTATGTAGAGTTTTAATGTTAGGGCTAGGTTATAACCCAATATCGCAACAATTTTTAGGGTAAGGTTTAGTCTTAGTCACGTGACCTAAACTGGCCAAATATAGGCACTGCGTACGTATAGAATGTCAGTTTATTGATACGGCAACCGTACGGATAGCCACTGCCTTAAAGTTTGATTTCTGCCGTACACTTTGTTTACTTCTGTTCAGATGCAGGTGAATCTGAGCATGAGTTTTATGTAGACATTCTACTTGAATAATTCATTTAGATTTATCATTTTCAACCCAATTTGAATGACAAGGTAAATATGGGACAGCCCACTGTCAATGAAGGCAAACTGTAAACTAGTGAATGGTGAGTGTAATTATAATTTATTTTAAAGGGTACTGTGAGTGAATTTTAGCTTTATGGCTCAAAGCCCTCAAAGTAAACAACCTGAGCCATCAGAGGCACCTTTTTGTCTGGTCACACAGAGGTGTTGTGACGGAATCTGTGACCTGACAGAATGGTGGCTCTGCCTCTGTAGCTGCAGCCAGTTTCACCGGCTTTAAAAGGGTTAGAACACACCAGCCTGGAGACAATGATCACTGTAACATAGCACTAATGATCACTAACTCTATGAACAACACTCAAAACACGTGGCCTGGATAGAGCTGCAACTAATGATTATTTTCATCATCGGCTAATTGGTCAATAAATTAATCGATGAATCGGATTTTTTTTAAAAACTAAAGCATTTTTAATTTCAGCCTCTTCATTGGTCCCATAGTTAATGTAGTGGTAGGTAACCCTAAGGTAGACTTCATTTGTTACACGTGTCCATTTATCAGCAGTGAGAACATGTTTGTTTGTGTTCATTTCAGTTTTCACTTCCTAATATTTTCTCTCCATGAGCTTTGACCATAAATCGTACAACGCAACAAATCCATAATGAGATTTGTGGTCAAAGCTTTTAATAGTTGATTTTTTTTTTCGATTTAATTGCTTCATTGTTGCAGCCTTAGGCCCAGACCACCTCCCATTGAGTGCTGAGAACATGCGCTAACAAGCTAGCAAGTGTCCACATCTTCCTCTACTAGGGCCATGTCCTCAGATGCTTAAACATGCTTTACTGCAGGTGTTAATGTCTTAACGCTTGTGGTAATTAAGTGTTTTCAACATCTGGTCCAGTCTTGCAACATATAACTCTCGTACAATGACCTGCGTTTAGCGTTGCTTTATATTTTTAGGGTACAACAACACGACACATACAAAGTTTTTGCAGTCGTACTTTTGTTTTCAGTGAATAATTACAAAGAAAAAATGATCTACTGTAATCACAGACTGACCAACTCCAAAGCTTCTGCCAGAAATGTGTTTAATGTCAACAAATTAACTTACACAAAATGAAATTACACTTTATCTGAACACATGTATTTAAATAATAAATGACTACATTAACGAAAAACACACCATACAAAAGGAGTATTTTTCAAAATCAAATCAATCATTACAATATTTGCCATTATTGTTGCTTGTGTGTGGCATGTCATCAGCAGGTTTGCTTTTCAAATAAAAAGTTTGTGGCAAAAAATACGTACAAAAAGTTTCCCGCCAGTTTGAACTCTCATTAGTAAATTAAGGTCGTATTAGTGACTAAGATTTAATAAACTACAGTTGAAAAGTTTCTATCCTGTGTGAACTGTCATGTGTTTGTTCAGTTCGGGTTTAGATCGACAACATTTACTACAAACATCACATTCAAATGGTTTCTCTCCTGTGTGGGCTCTGAAGTGCAAGTTCAGGTCAACCTTTTGGCTGAAACACTTACTACAAAAATCACAGCAATACGGTTTCTCCCGTGTGAACTCCAGTGTGAGTTTTGAGTTCATCTTGTCGTGTGAAACATTTGCTACAAAAATCACAACTAAAGGCTTTTTCTCTCGTGTGAATTCTAATGTGTCTTTTGAGTTTATCTTTTCGTTGAAAACTTTTACTACAAACATCACATTGAAATGGTTTCTGTGTCCCGTGGATTCTCATGTGCCTGGTCAGGTCATTCTTTTGAGTAAAACATTTATTACAATCATGACATTCATGGGGTTTTGCTCCAGCGTGGAACCTCATATGGGATTGGAAGTTAGTCTTTCGGCTGAAACATTTGTTACAGACGTCACATACAAAGGGTTTCTCTCCTGTGTGGACTCTCAGGTGGATCTGCAGGTCGTTTCTTTGGCTATAAGATTTAAAACAAAAATCACATGCATAGGGTTTCTCTCCTGTGTGGATTTTCACGTGCCTGTTCAGTTTACCCTTTTTTTCAAAACACGAGCCACAAACGTTACAACTAAAGGGTTTCTCTCCTGTTAAAGCTACATCAAGTGTCATTGTCTGACCATCAACACATGAAGTGGAGTCAGACATCTTTTTCTTTTTCCTGGTGAAGTCAAAGTCATTGGTTTCAACTTCAGACAGAGGATTCTGCCAACTACCATCATCATCATCATCATCAGTGTTTCTATCTTCAGTGTGAGACGAGTCTGTCTCCGTTCCATCAGGACCTTGTAGAACTAAACTGCTATGATCTGGGTTCCTGGCTGCTTCTGGTCCTTTGCTGTTAATTCCCACACTTTGTCTTTTCATGAATTTATCTAAAGTGCAGCTTGAAGGTTCCTCCTTAATGTTGATTTGTGTTTGTTGTCTCCAGTGTAGCTGGGAGGCCTGAGGCTTCTCCTCTTCATCTTCACATTTAACAGGACAAGCAGCACTGTTTGTCTCCTGATGTCTACAAAGCTGGTTTCCCTCCTGACCTTCACTGAGCGTCTCTGGTTCCTCCTTTATGTGGAGACGCTCTGGGAGCAGCTGCTCCACATTCTTCCTCTCACTGAAAACACAATCAGTGACTGACGGCTGCTGGAGCTGTAATCTGTGCAGATGAACTTTGGGCATGAAGGCAGCCAGCACAAGTTTTACACTTTGATCCATATTTGGAACAGATTGGTAACCTGAAGGTAGACACAAAACACTAGATTACAAGAAAACTCACAATGTTTCTACTCATTTGATTTTAACAGGAAAATCCTAACTGTTGTTCAGTCTGTGTTTTATGTATTTTTTTACTTCTATTAAATTTATGATTATGTATTATTGATTTTTTAATTTAATATCAATGTATTTTTACTGAAAATGTACTTGTTGCCAAATAGAAAAACTAAATATATACAAACTGAAACAACTATTTATCCTGTAATTTGTATTAAATTATTGTAGAACTGAAACATTTCCATTTCTTAACAATATAATAATAATAACCACTATGAGGTGACGTCATCATAAAGCAACTGTCAGTAGTTTGTCCAAAGGACAGCATTCATTTCTGTGACTCTGTGGGATTTGAACCAGTTTCCCTTCATGTGTTGTTCTCTCTAACTTTCCAGTGAAAACACTTACCTAAGTGTTTACTGGTGTTATGGTGGAGACTCTTGTCAGGAAGGATCATTTTCATTTCACCATCCACTGGAACTTGTTGCATTCCATGTTCAGTCTTCATGGCTTGTAACGGAGTCTTTTCTTGCTCTGTTGCTCTGCATATTTCTATAGCTCTGTGTAACGTTAGACCTCTTCCTGTAACAGTCTCTCTTTTAGGTGACAGTCTGTGATGCTAAACACAAGCTTATCTCTGAGCATGTCATTCTCACTCATTCCAAACTCACACTCTTTGCTTTTGTGTCGCAGCTCTGTTATGAATGTGTCTACTGATGTCCCTGCTGTCCTCTGATGGGACCAATATTGAAGTCGTTTAAACACTATATTTTTCTGTGGACTGCAGTCATCTTTAAAGGTTTGAAGCTCCATTTGCTCTCTCTTTTCCTCCTATCTTTCCTTTTCTTTCCAGTATGGTCTCGGTGGTGCTAGCTCCTCTGCTAGCTCGGTTAGCACTCTGCTCCAGCCTCTCTCTGTGTCTCTGAAACTCCGTCTTCTGACACCGTGTTGTGCTCTCTAACTTTACACTGGAGCTTTAGGTTCTATTATAGTGTGGTCTGACTACGGCTGTAGCTGAATATCAACTATATTCACTGTTAAACTCACACACACGAGAACAGCTGATTTTTCTTCTTCTTTGGTTTTGTTTAGCGCTTAACAAACGTCTGTTAGTTCATTACCGCCACCTCCTGGTAGGGAGTGTCCAGCTAAAGTCTGAGGACTTTCAATTTATTTATTAGAAAACCATCAGATACAATAACTTTTTATCCTATGATTCATTACATACTGCAATACATTTTTTTTTTTTATCACACTTGTGAATAAAGTTCCTTTGTAGTATTTGGCAAACAAAGTCTCATCTGGGTCATTTCAACAAATTTTCAGGACATCCCACGCACTTCGGTCTCAAAATATTCACAATTTGTTTTCCAATTGTTCTGTGATTATTCAATAGTCAAAACGCTGTCGCTTCGGCACGCGTTGCTTCTCGAGCAGCTCTCTCAGGTCCAGAGCTCCCAGACATCAGCACAATAGCTGTAGTCTCAGGTCCAGCCTTGCCCTTGATGCCTTCGGGCTACTTGGAATGTTGGCCTTCCTCGCGGCGCTCTCACTCCGGTGACCGCCCCGCTCCGAGCTCTGCACAGGTCCAGAGCTCCACGGCCTTAGCACACTAGCTGTCACCCCAGGCTGCCCTTCCTCGGCACATCGGCCATCCTCCCGAGTGCTCACAACAGTGAACGGCCCGGCCAAAAGCTCCATATCACCGGTATCTGAGCCTCCAGACATCAGCGAGCCAGCTGCTGTCTTGGACCAATACAATAGCACGGCCATGGAAACCAAGACTCCTCCCAAGGAGGGAACGGGATGCTCTCAGGTTCGCCTTTGTCAGAGTGGGAAGTATATCTCAGTCAAAAACAAACACACGGTCTGCTCTGACTGTCTCAAACTGAAACACGCAGTGGAGGACGAATCCCCTGGCTCAGGTCGGCACTGCACAACGTTCAACGCATGCAGGCTGGCGTGTCTGATGTCCGCCCAGGACCCCTTTCTTCCTCCTCACGGCGCTTCTGTCGCAGCGAGCGAAGAGGACACCGTCCTTATGGACTCTGCTGCTGCCCATGGCTCCAGCTGGGGCTCCCAGCTGCCTACCACCTTTGTCACCTCTCGGGGGGAGGAGGTGGTTTCCATACCTGTCTCCTCTCTTTCCCAAGCCTGACACTGTGGAGCTGTGCAGACCGCGCTGCGCACACCTCATCATCCTGTGGCTCACCGTGGTGACGGACACCACCGGGTCCCGCTATGAGGTTAAAAAGCTTCCCACCTCCAAGGGCATGCAGAGACAGGTTCTCCACCTTTTCCTGGAGCTGGTGATAGAATCAGCGCATCCATGGGAGGACCGCCCTTTCAGTGGAAAGTCTCATGTTGCATGTGCCTCCACCCTTGACTGCAAGGCTATGGAAAGCCTCGGAAGGCTCAGAATGCCACGCCATCCTGCTCTGTCTCCCCTGAGACCCATGCTACCGGCCGGGGCAGACAGTTTTCACTCGGATCTGTCTGGCAGGACGTACGCTGCAGCTGCGCTCTTACTGAGAGGTCTGAATGTCCTCTCCCTCTTCACGACTTACCAGGCTGAATTGTGTGAGAATTTCGCTCAGTCTCAGGACCCAGCAACAATGGAGGAAAATTTCAGCCGTAGTAGGTGTGTGTCCGCACCCAGCGCTGCTCCATGCAGGCCACGGGAAACGTAATGGGCAACATGGTGCTTCAGGAATGAGCGCGTTGGCTCGACTTCACTAGCCTTTCTGACGCAGAAAAGAGCCACATCCTTGATGCGCCGGGTGGTCCCTAACGGGATATTCGGCCCCTCGGCGGAAGGCCTCAGCCCCCTCCAGGTTGGATGCTGCGGAGCTCCCGTTGCCACGCTGTCCCGGGAATGAGCGGTACTGCACGCTCCACCCGCCCTGTCCCAGAGCGGGTTCTACTCCAGGTATTATCTAGTCCCCAAACGAAAGGGGGTGGGCATTCCCCATATCCTGGATTTACGGGCTCTGAACAGGTTTCTCAAGAGATACAAGTTCTGGATGCTAATGCACGCCTCCCTTTTACGCCTGGTGCGTCAGGGAGATTGGTTCACGTCTGTCAACCTGAAGGATGCGTATTTTCATATTCCGATATATCCCCCTCACAGAAAGTACCTGAGGTTTGCTTTCTGGGGGATATGCTATGAATACCGTGTACTCCCCTTCGGCCTCTCACTGAGCCCGAGGGTGTTTGTGCGATGCACGGAGGCAGCATTGGCAACCTGTTTGGACGATTGGCTGCTTTTGGCACAATTAGAGTCGGAAGCCGCTGCACACACACGCGCATTCTGTTAAGTCACCTATTCTGGTACGTCACCTGTTTTTTTGGCACTGTCCCTACGCACAGTGCCTCTCATCGCGCACCTGTCGGCGCAGCAGGTGGAGACATTCAGGACATGCCTTGCGCTGTTTCGACCAGGCAAATCTGTTCAGCTCAGATTGTGTCTTCGGTTACTTGGGTTGAAGGCTTCGGCCATCCACGTCATCCACCTCAGCCACCTCCATATGAGGGAATTCCAGTTGTGGGTGGCCTCTAAGTCATGGTGCACGGAGGGTTCTGGTTACGCCGGAGTGCAGTGCAGCTCTGCGCTGCTTACGGACATTAGATTTCCTGATGCGCAGTGTCTCCATGGGGACCGTGACGTCCAGGAAAGTGATCTCCACAGATGCTGGGCTGAGGTGGAGTGGGTGGGGGCAGGTCAGTGAGGGGCTGCTAGACCTCAGACCTCTGAAGCTGTCACACAAATTATTTAGAGATTTGTGTGACAGATTTGTGTGGCGTTCCTCTGGCTGATCCACTTCCTCCCGTCTCTTGGGGGACAGCATGTACTGATGAGGACAAACAGTACCACGGTGGTAGCGTATATCAACCACCAGGGAAGTTTGCGCTCCCGTTGGCTGCTGCTGCTGGCACGCAGACTGATCCTGTGAAGTTGCGATTATCTCCTCCCTCTGAGAGCGACACACGTTCTTGGGGTCCTGAACGTAGGCGCGGACCTGCTTTGAACCACTGGGGGAAGCGAGCCTTAAGGTTGCTTCCCTGAAAGCTGTGTTGTTGCTTGCGCTTGCTTCATCTTTATGCGGGTTAGCGACATCAATGTGCTCTCGGTTTACCTGTCATGTGCTCAGCTCTTCCAGGGTGATGTGAGGATGATTTTGGAGCCCAAGCCGGCCTTTGTGCCGACGGTGGTGGACTCATCTCCCATTGACCTGCTGGCCTTCCTGCCTCACAGGATGAGAAGCAGCCTCTTTTGTTGTGTCCACGGACATACGTGGACATGAAGAGCAGCATCAGGAGGAGCAATAAGCTGTTCGTGTCCTGGGCTTGTTAACTTGTTACTCAGCAACACCTGTCACACTGGGTTGTGGAGGCCATGGCTTTGGCTTACGAGAGTCAGGGTTAGGCTGGTCTTCGCTCGATAAGCATGTCTGTAATACGGGAGCTTCCATATCCCATATTGAGACATCTCACGAAATATTGTTAAATAGAACTTTAGGTTATGTATATAACCCCGGTTCTGTGAGTAATATGAGTGAGATGTCTCACCAGACAACCCTTCTTGCTCAAACGAGTGAGAAGAGGCGCTTATTTGAGGAACTGTACATCTGCCCTCCCTCTTACAGAGGGTGAGAGGGCTAAGAAAAGTGCTTCTGAGGGCTACAAAGTGTGTATCCCATAGTGAGAATTTTCACTCATAGAATCGGGGTTAGATACATAACCTAAAGTTTTCACACAGGGCCATGTAGCTTTGGATTTTTTTCTTCCTCATTAATAAAACCCTTTATTTAAAAAGTGCATTTTGTGATTACTTGAGCTATCTTTGACTGTTTAAATTTTGTTTAATAATCTCAAACATTTAAGTGTGGAAAACGTGCAAAAAAGAAAGAGATCAGGAAGGGGGCAAACACTTTTTCACACCACTGTATATTGCTGTATGAATATATCAATAATATTCTTTTGAGATGTAGCATCTTTTGTTTTCAATTCTGGATTACTTAAGAAACAAAGACAAAAGAAAAAAATGTAAGACTGACTGCATTTCAGATTGCACAATGTCACAGGTTTATCTTAATTCATGATAGTGTGCGTATTGATTGTAAGGAAATCAAATGTTATTTTCATGCACGGTCTATAAAACACCATACAAGCATTGTTTGACGTGTACGTGTGAGTGAACAAGAGTAAAAGCGGGAAGTAGTGCCTTGTACATGAGTTTTGTTCCCGCCAAAGCTGTGCCTCCATCCATCTCATGCAAAACGCAAAGGAGAAAACGGGCAGCTGGCCGTGGTGCTGAAACAAGGACCGAACACTGTTAAACAAAAGTCGCATCATTTCGAGCAAAAAAAAAAAAAAACATCAGAATATTCACATAAATTACAGAAGTCACATTTACATTTTTAGAACTTCACAACATAAACCAGTTTTAATGTATTGAATTTTCTTCCTATTATTAACGTAACAATTATGAGGACTTATAAAGTGTAATTTTATACAAATTGAAAGTTCCCAAAACAACAATATGGCTCTTTAAATGCAAAAGTATAGTGTATAAAATGTTTACAATCAAACTTAAAGTAAACAACTGTACAGTAGATGTCCGACTCAAAGGTTTCTACCAGAGATGTGTGGTAAGTTTAATTTACTGAGTACAAAAATTAGCAAAACCTTTAAAGTTCATCTATCAAAACACGTGCCTATAAAAAAAGAAAAAAAACATAACCATACAATATAAATACAGTATACAATAAAAAAACAATGATGTGCATATTAAGATCACAATTGTGTTAACCACATTTCATCCAAAGACATTCTCTCCTGTATGTATTAGAATGTGCTTGTTCAGACGTTCCTTTCGATTAAAACATTTACTACAAATGCCACATTTAAAGGGAGACATTCCCATGTGGACTCTCACGTGGTTGTTCAGGTTTGACTTTCGATTAAAACATTTACTACAAAAATCACATTGAAATGGGTTTTCTCCCGTGTGGACTCTGGTGTGAATATTCAGGTCAGTCTTTTGTTGGAAACGTTTACTACAAAAATCACATTGAAAAGGTTTCTCTCCTGAGTGGACTCTTAGGTGGATATTCAAGTCAGACTTTTGGTTGAAACCTTTACTACAAACATTACAATTATATGGTTTTTCTTCTGTGTGAACTCTCATGTGCCTCTTTAGCGTATCTTTACGATTAAAATGTTTACCACAATTATCACAGCCAAATGGTTTCTCTCCTGTGTGTACTCTAATGTGGGTCATTAGGTCAGACTTCTTTTTAAAACATTTACTACAATCATCACATCTAAAGGGCATTTCTCCAGTGTGGACCTTCCTGTGTGACTGCAGGTGAGCCTTCTGGCTAAAACATTTACTACAAATTTCACATTCAAAGGGGGTCTCTCCTGTGTGAACTCGCATGTGGATCTTCAGGTCAGACTTTTGACTAAAATGTTTACCACAAACATCACATCCAAAAGGTTTCTCCCCTGTGTGGACTCGCATGTGCAAGTTCAAGTTTGACTTATGTTTAAAACATTTACTACAAACATCACATTTTACAGGTTTCTCTCCTGTGGGGATTATCATGTTTGTCACTTTCTCACCACCCACACATGCTGAGGAGTCTGACATCTTTCTCTTTTTCCTGGTGGACTCAAACTCATTGGTTTCAGACTCTGACAGTGGATTCTGCCAACCATCTTCATCATCTTCATCATCAGTGTTACTATCTTCAGTGTGAGACGAGTCTGTCTCCGTTCCATCAGGACCTTGTAGAACTAAACTGCTATGATCTGGGTTCCTGGCTGCTTCTGGTCCTTTGCTGTTAATTCCCACACTTTGTCTTTTCATGAATTCATCTAAAGTGCAGCTTGAAGGTTCCTCCTTAATGTTGATTTGTGTTTGTTGTCTCCAGTGTAGCTGGGAGGCCTGAGGCTGCTCCTCTTCATCTTCACATTTAACAGGACAAGCAGCACTGTTTGTCTCCTGATGTCTACAAAGCTGGTTTCCCTCCTGACCTTCACTGAGCGTCTCTGGTTCCTCCTTTATGTGGAGACGCTCTGGGAGCAGCTGCTCAGACAACAAAAGTTCTTCTGTTTGGTCCATATTAGGATCAGATTGGTAACCTGAAGACAGACAGAAAACACAAGATACAAGAAAACTCACACAATTTTTTTTTAACTTATTTGACTTTGACTCAAACTCTAAAACCTGTTGTTTGTCCCTTGAAGACAGAGTTGGACACCTTTGTCTTAGAGCTTTCTGAATCCAAGTATCCCCCTTTCTCCACTACATCATGTACCGTATGTTTTGTAATAACATTTCATAAATTCAAAAATAATGAATTAAAAACTAACGAGGAAGACATAAAACTAGTCAATCTGCTGTTTTTAACACTAGACCCAGCTGCTCTGTTTCAGTCCTAACATCTACATACAGAGTAAAACACAGAGTAACCACATTGATCTGTGACCGTATTTACCCTAATACATACGCACTGAGAAACAATATCTGTTCATAAATCAACATCTTTAACACTGTGGAGACACAGCTCAGTGTGCTGCCTTTACGGACCACAACAATGCAATAGTTTACCTGCACTAATGTGGACTAAACACACTGTGGTGCTCCATTTGCTCTCTCTTTTCCTCCTATCTTTCCTTTTCTTTCCAGTATGGTCTCGGTGGTGCTAGCTCCTCTGCTAGCTCGGTTAGCACTCTGCTCCAGCCTCTCTCTGTGTCTCTGAAACTCCGTCTTCTGACACCGTGTTGTGCTCTCTAACTTTACACTGGAGCTTTAGGTTCTATTATAGTGTGGTCTGACTACGACTGTAGCTGAATATCAACTATATTCACTGTTAAACTCACACATAAACACTAGAGATCGATACTGGTTCTTCTTCTATGCTTTTGTTTAGCAGTAGCTGTTAGCAAACATCTATTAGCTCATTACCGCCACCTCCTGGTAGGGGTTTGCACCTAACGTCTGAGGGCTTGTAATTTTATTTAAAAGCATCAGATCAAATAACTTAATATCTTATTATTCATTTTTACTCCCACGCAGATACCGGAACAAATATTTGTCGCACTTGTTTCTAATTTACTGATTCTTCTTCGTTGGTTTTGTTTAGCCGTTTGTAAACGTGTATTAGCTCATTACCGCCACCCCCTGGTTGGGAGTGTGGACATAATAATGATAAATAGTAATAATAATTGTTATAACTTATATATAATAATTAATAGAGTAAAAAATAATAATAGTATGAAGCAGTGTTTTTTAAACCTTGGGTTCGTGTCCCCATGTGCGGTCCCCTGGAATGAAAATGGGGTCACCTCAAAATGTCTAGATATTATATTTCTAAATTGTTTTGCGTTATTATTCTTTTTCAAATTAACACATCACACAAACAATAAATATGAAATAACTGTATTCTATAATAATAATAATAATACATTTTATTTAAAAGTGCTTTTCGAGACACTCAAAGAAACTTTACAGCATTAAAACAAGAGCATTGATAGACGACAATGACAGAGAAAAGAAATGAGTGAGAGGGTGGTTTAAACAATAAAGGCTGAGTGATATTTAAACTTTCTCAAATATAAATCTAGCCAAAATAAAATGAAAATATCTCGTCACTTTGTGGGCTAGGTTTAAAAAGGCTATAACGACTGCATGAGGAAACTGTTTAAAAAGCCACGATGGACCAGTGCAACTAAGTTATTTTGTCATGTAAGAACTAATATTTTTTCAGGCTCTCATGAGAAACTTGATGTACGAAAGCATCTGTCGACTGAGGAATTCTCAGAATTCCATCATCCAGCTGTTGATCAGTGTGTTACCACCAGTCATCTTTGTGGAAACATTGGAACACTTGTCTTTTATAATAACAGTTTACATCTGTTTCATACGTACAGTATGTACTTTTATCATGTGAATACTGTCTATGTTTTTAAACTGCCAAAAATGAACTCCTGAGTCTGAAATAAAAGATGATGATATTGTATTTGTAACACACTTAAATAAACAAATTCTAGAAGAAGAAGAAGAAAATAACGGCCCTGGGGTCGATAGCAGGTTATGATAGAAAAATGAGAATGTAATACATTATCATACAGTTGGTGGCGCTGTTCACTCACATGTGTGTGATTCCACATCAACAAAGAGAAGAAAACAGGTCCGCGCGCACACGCACGAAATCACGAGCCATTTATTAAAAAATTACATTACAGGAATATGTATTAGTAGGTGCTTTAAAAAATAAAATAAAGAGAGAGAGAGAACCATTTAATGACCAAATAAGGAACGATTCCGTATTTTAAGGGACAAGTGGCAAACCTAGCTGGAGCAGAGTGCTAACCGAGCTAGCAGAGGAGCTAGCACCACCGAGACCATACTGGAAAGAAAAGGAAAGATAGGAGGAAAAGAGAGAGCAAATGGAGCTTCAAACCTTTAAAGATGACTGCAGTCCACAGAAAAATATAGTGTTTAAACGACTTCAATATTGGTCCCATCAGAGGACAGCAGGGACATCAGTAGACACATTCATAACAGAGCTGCGACACAAAAGCAAAGAGTGTGAGTTTGGAATGAGTGAGAATGACATGCTCAGAGATAAGCTTGTGTTTAGCATCACAGACTGTCACCTAAAAGAGAGACTGTTACAGGAAAGAGGTCTAACGTTACACAGAGCTATAGAAATATGCAGAGCAACAGAGCAAGAAAAGACTCCGTTACAAGCCATGAAGACTGAACATGGAATGCAACAAGTTCCAGTGGATGGTGAAATGAAAATGATCCTTCCTGACAAGAGTCTCCACCATAACACCAGTAAACACTTAGGTAAGTGTTTTCACTGGAAAGTTAGAGAGAACAACACAATGAAGGGAAACTGCCATAGAGATGTAACGATTCACTCAACTAACGATACAATTCAATTCACGATTTATTTTACAAAATGGGGAAAAAAACTATACTGTTTTCCTTTTATTTTTCATTGTCAAAAGAATCCCTTGATGAACTATTCAAAACAATGCAATTTAACTAAAAATAAATCTTGAATGAAAAAAAGTAATACAAATGAAGAAGCCTATTCTTTTTAATTCTGGTTCTATAGTAAACAATGCAAAACTGCATAATAGTTCTTTTTCTTTTTAGAAGTGCAACTAAAAATGTATTTTGTGCCTTAACAATTGGACTTAAAAAAAAAAAGTTTCACTGTATTTAGGTCAGATATTTGTTTGGATCAGCAGAGGGCGCTGGTAACCCAGTGGTCGGTTGGCATGCAGATATGTAGTAGTGACAAACTACTGACAGTTGCTTTATAATGACGTCACATCATAGTGGTTATTATTATATTGTTCAGAAATGGAAATGTTTCAGTTCCACAATAATTTAATACAAATTACAGGGTAAATAGTTGTTTCAGTTTGTATATATTTAGTTTTTCTATTTGGCAACAAGTACATTTTCAGTAAAAAATACATTGATATTAAATTAAAAAAATCAATAATACATAATTTTAAATATAAAATAAGTCATAAATACATGAAACACAGGCTGAACAACAGTTAGGATTTTCCTGTTAAAGTCAAATGAGTAGAAACATTGTGAGTTTTCTTGTAATCTAGTGTTTTGTGTCTACCTTCAGGTTACCAATCTGTTCCAAATATGGATCAAAGTGTAAAACTTGTGCTGGCTGCCTTCATGCCCAAAGTTCATCTGCACAGATTACAGCTCCAGCAGCCGTCAGTCACTGATTGTGTTTTCAGTGAGAGGAAGAATGTGGAGCAGCTGCTCCCAGAGCGTCTCCACATAAAGGAGGAACCAGAGACGCTCAGTGAAGGTCAGGAGGGAAACCAGCTTTGTAGACATCAGGAGACAAACAGTGCTGCTTGTCCTGTTAAATGTGAAGATGAAGAGGAGAAGCCTCAGGCCTCCCAGCTACACTGGAGACAACAAACACAAATCAACATTAAGGAGGAACCTTCAAGCTGCACTTTAGATGAATTCATGAAAAGACAAAGTGTGGGAATTAACAGCAAAGGACCAGAAGCAGCCAGGAACCCAGATCATAGCAGTTTAGTTCTACAAGGTCCTGATGGAACGGAGACAGACTCGTCTCACACTGAAGATAGAAACACGTATGATGATGATGAGGATGAAATGTATGATGATGATGAACTTTATGATGATACTTTGCCATACTTTGACTCCACCAGGAAAAAGAGAATGATGTCAGACTCTAGTAAAAATGCTGAAATAGAACGTAAAGCTGCCAAAAAACAGATTAGTTCAAACAAGAAAGTTCAGAAAACAACATTTGAATCAGTGCTGAGTTCTACTTCCTGTGTGGGTGGGAAAAAAGTGACACTGAATGAAGATTCAAACGAGGAAGGAAACACAGGAGAGAAACCCTTAGTGTGTAAGTTTTGCTATAAATGTTTTAGCCGACAGGATTCCATGATGCAGCACATGAGAACTCACACAGTGGAGAAACCATTCAGATGTGACGTTTGTAGTAACAGCTTCACTCACGAGTCTGTCTTGGATATGCACATGAGACTCCACACAGGAGAGAAACCCTTTGAATGTGATGTTTGTAGAAAATGTTTTAGCCGAAAGGCTCACTTGATGATGCACATGAGAGTCCACACGGGAAAGAAATTCTACCTGTGTGATGTTTGTAGTAAATGTTATAAAAACAAGTCCGACCTGACCAATCACATGATCGTTCACACAGGAGAGAATCCCTTTGTGTGTGAAATATGTAGTAAAGGTTTTACACATAAGGCGTACTTGAAAATACACATGACAGTCCACACAGGAGAGAAACCCTACAGATGTGACGTTTGTAGTAAAGGTTTTAGCAGAAAGAATTACTTGCATTCACATAGGAAAACCCACACAGGAGAGAAACCATATCAATGTCGTGTTTGTAGTAGTCGTTTTGGACATAAGTCCAACCTGAACATGCACATGAGGATCCACACAGGAGAGAAACCGTTTGAATGTGACATATGTGCGAAAAGCTTCACTCACAAGTTTCACCTGATCAAACACAGGAGTGCACACAAGAGGCCCACAATCAGGATGTGTACTTAATCATTATGGCTCACCTGGTCGTAGCTTTAGAGTTTAACAGTCTGCCATGAATGTACAACAAGGTTCCTACAGCGTTTTTAAGAGTTTTTATTGCCATTTTGAAATTAATTGAAGACCAACTTCACAGTAAATAAAATGGGGGGGAGGAGCCACATCAATTACATAGGCTTAGGGCATTTTTTTTTCAAATGCAACTGGTGGCCCCCAAAGTAAAAGCACAAAATGACAGTAAAATACACCAAAACACGCTAAAATAATTAAAATAACTCCAAAAACACACAAGATGAGTAACATTGCCAGAAATCTATAAAACAAAAATACAAAAAAAAAAAACATTCACAAAAACCTTAGTTGGACGGGTAATTATCGTTAAAATACATTTCCCCAAGTTGTTGAAAGTCCCGCTGCAGCCACACTGTTTTGTAGTTTGTTCCACTGTCGTGATTGCCCGATGTTACCGTAAATTATACATTTAAAAAAGAAGAAAAGAATGTTACCATTTATTTTGAAATATGAGACTAATTACAATAATAAAACCACACAAATGTGTTAAAATGTAAGACTTTTGAAACATTGATTTAAGACATTTTAATGACAATAAGGCCTTGTTTTTAGATTCATGAATTTAATGCCTTTTAAGACTTTTTAAGGATCCACAGGAACCCTATGATTGTAAACGTGTACGTTGTATTTTTTAAAGTTAAAGCCACATCCTTCTGACCTTTGAAATATATATTTGTGTATATTAGATTACATATTATTGTTGCTTTTCTTGCATTGCCAGCTCATCCTTTAAAGGACATTTTTTGTCAGTACATTACAGTTTTGTAAAAGCTATTTTATTTATTCAAGTGAGAATTATGCATCATGAGTTTTATACGTGTTAAATGGTTTGTGTGGGAAGAGTATTTATTAGGGAAAAAAGGTAAAACTAGCTTTGGTATGTGTATTATATAAAAGTTACAGTGAAACGTTCATATAAGAATCTTTTTTTAAATAATACATGTAAACTAATGCTTGATGTTATGCTGCTTCAGAATTGAATTGTTGCAAATAATGTAATGGAAAAATTCAACTGGTGTCGATTTTGTAAATAACATTCATTCTGTGGCTTTATTTTGTTTATGTCTCATTAAAAGTTTGATTTAAAGGTGTCACTTCAATACTCTGGATCTTGTAGAATAGGGTGGTATGGAGGTATATTTGTGCCACAAATCTGCACAGGAAAAAAAGACGCTGACAGATTTGAGAGCGTTGAGAGAACCTGAACAAGCAGTCAGTGAGCGTTAATTTGATTATTCAATATATATTTTCAGCTTTTAAAACTTATTCCAACATGCAACGTAAAAGAAACACATTAGAGCCCATCAAGCACTGTGTGCTTTACTTTGGAAACGACAACCCTTAAAATAACAGACATTTTAAATCCTAACACAGGCAGTGCTGTGTGATTAAAGAATATATACTTTTACCAGAATACATGTAAAAAATTACAATTAACATCTGGATGTAAGGCTTTAATGGTCGTTTTTTTTTTTTTTTTTAATTGACTTACCGATATTTTCCCTCTTCTAATTTTTAACAACAAAACAAGAACCAAAAATCATATATAAAGAATTTCTCATTGTTTCACGTCTTTATGTCATTAAATATGCCACAAAGGTACCATATTGTTACCCTGGTCACCCACAGACCACATGCTGAGAACTGACCTAATTTATTGCTTTTCATACTCCTGAGTAGTACAATCATAATATTTTGTCACGGGTGAAACTACATATTTAGCTCACATGCAAATCACCGGAAATAGCTTTTATTTTGGCACTTCCTGTGAATTTTCATATTAGCTAAATATTTAATTTCACCCATATCATTTAGAGTTTACACTTATATTTAATATTTCATTCCTAGCAAACACATCAAGTGTCATGGATGTTAATTTATTATTCAAAGGAGCCACAACATACACAAAATGTATAAAGTCAAATTTACAGTAAACAATAATAAAAAATAAATCACTGTAAACACAGACTGTAAAGCTCCTTTCAAGAATTTGTTGTGTTAATCTACCAAACTTCACAGTTAAACTATCCAAACTATAAACAATAAGAAAAAAAAACAAAACAATAAGAAATAAATCAAACGTCAAATGTGTATCATCATATCTAAAGGAATTCTCTTGTGTGTAGCACGTCATGTATTTATCAACAACATTTAGTCAGCACTGAACATCTGAAAGGTCAGACATTTGTCAAAAAACTTTACCTGAAACATGAAATCTAAAGGGTTTCTCTTGTGTGTGGACTTTCATGTGGAAGAACAAGTCTGATTTTCGCTTAAAACATTTACTACAAATGTTACATCCATAGGGTCGCTCTTCTGTGTGGACACTAATGTGTTTAACCAGGTGAGACTTTTGGGTAAAACCTTTCTTACAAAGATCACATTGAAACGGTTTCTCTCCCGTGTGGACTACTTTATGTCGGGTCAAGAACCACTTAGTTTTAAAGCTTTTCCCGCATAAGTAACATCGAAAAGGTTTTTCTACATCACTTCCTATCATGTTTGAATCTTTAGAGACTGACAGAGGTTTCTTCAAACTATCAGAGCCTCGATTATTTTTACCTGAGTCAGACATTTTTCTCTTTTTTCTGGTGGAAACAAAATCATTGGTTTTAACATTAAAGTCTGACAAAGGTTTTGGTGAACTATCGTCATCGTCATCATCATCATCATACGTGTTTCTATCTTCAGTGTGAGACGAGTCTGTCTCCGTTCCATCAGGACCTTGTAGAACTAAACTGCTATGATCTGGGTTCCTGGCTGCTTCTGGTCCTTTGCTGTTAATTCCCACACTTTGTCTTTTCATGAATTTATCTAAAGTGCAGCTTGAAGGTTCCTCCTTAATGTTGATGTGGAGACGCTCTGGGAGCAGCTGCTCAGACAACATAAGTTCTTCTGTTTGGTCCATATTAGGATCAGATTGGTAATCTGAAGAATAAAAGAAAGATAGAAAACACAATAATTCATAAACACACAATGTTTCTACTTATTTGACTTGAACAATAAAATCCTAACTACAGTAAAGTCTGTGTTTAATGTATTTTAAGGTCTTATTGTATGTTACATTCCATATGTTCTCTGAAAACACTGTTTATATTTGAAATAAACAAATAGAAAATAATGTGTAAGACATAAAACTCGTGAGTTTGCTGTTTTTAACTCTGTTCCATTCGAATTACGGTTAAAATAGTTTTTTTTAAAAATAAATTTAAATGCATTTTTTTCCCTCCAAATTGTGTTTTATTTTTTCCAAGTTCCGTGTTTTCCACATTTAGTTTTTTACAAATATGATTCTATTTTTTTAGAAAATATTCATTTTTAACTCAATTGAGGAAATTAAATAAATACTAATAAATAAAAATTCTATAATTAAATAAAAATGGATGTCAAAAATATAGAAAGATACAATTAAAAGGAAGATAAAAGTCGTACTGACATGGATTATTCTGACTCCCTCAGGGATCAATGATTTACTGAATCTGATCAGATTTATTGATAAATGGACCAGGGACGCATTAGTTGTTTCACCACTTGGGTCAAAATATTTGACAGTATCAGAAGTTATTAATAATCTACGATGTTTCAGACTCTACAATCCCTGGTATCATTGGTCTCGTCCACAACAACAGAACAACTTTATCCAGATCTTCTGTAGCTCTGATGAGATGATGTTTAAACACTGAGCAGGTGAAACAGAATAAAGCTGATCATGTTTCTCATGTAGCTCTGCAGCACTACACGAGAAACGGACGGAGCTTTACAGACACATTAAAGTTAAGCAGGCACTGGTCAGCTCTGATTTAGGAGTCAGTGATGACTTGTGTAGTTTTTGGGCAGATTAGACAATGTTTGAAGCGGACCAGGGTGAGAGGTGCACCTAATAAGCCATCCCAGAAACATTTCCCCATAAAAAACGTCCTTTTCCTCACAGCGACAGCGTTTCAAACCCATTCTGTCCATTTCCGCGTTCAACGGTAGATTCCATTTTCATTGGTTGGTTCTGTGATTCCGTTAACGTGGATTTTATAGGGCCCTAGGGTAGTAGTAGTTGGCGCACTCAGACACTTGCTGCAGCGCGTGTGTTCTGTAACCATCTCTGAAAGGCCAGCAGCCCAGGAAGGCGGTTCTCTGCAATTCTGATTGGTGAACAAGAAAAAACTCAGCATCTGAGTAGGGATGTAACGATTAATCGTAAGGCAGTTAAAAATTGATTCATAGGTATCACGGTTCACATCGATGCTCTGAAAATTGAATCGCACTACTTTTTTTAAACAGCAGAGGACGCTAAATATATTTATACTTCTCGTCCAAAAGTGTAGGCGGCGGGCGGAATCTGCTACTACTTTCTTTCTGGCCGCCTTCTACTCTTAAACATATTCATAAATGATTCCTTACCCCTTTAGCACCGAAAGAATATCTGAAATATTACGTGAATATCTGTAAAAGTCACGTTTTTCTATTAGCTCTGTCTGCTAGCATAGCATCTCTTCTTCACTGCAATAATATCTGCATGCCAACCGACCACTGAGATACCAGCGCCCTCTGCTGGTCCAAATAAATATCTGACGTAATGACGTAAATACAGTGCAGACTTTTTTTTTTTTTAAAAAGTCCAATTGTTAAGGCACAAAATACATTTTCAGTTGCACTTTTAAAAAGAAAAAGAACTATTATGCAGTTTTTCATTGTTTACTATAGAACCAGAATTTAAATTAATAGGCTTCTTCGTCATTTGTATTATTCCTTTATTTATTTCATTCAAGATTTATTTTTAGTTAAATTGTATTGTTTTGAATAGTTTATCAAGGGATTCTTTTGACAATGAAAAATAAAAGGAAAATATTACAGTATTTTCTATTTTTTCCCCCCCAAAAAAATAAAGGAGTGTTTTTCAGTCATCATTTGTCTACAGTGCCATTCTGTAAAATAAATCGTGAGAGAATCGTATCGTGAACCCAGTATCGTGCATCGAATCGTATCGGGAGTTGAGTGAATCGTTACATCCCTACATCTGAGATTAGGTTATCGCAGTAATCTTAATATCGTTATGATTACAGTTAACCGTAGAGCATTATTACACATACCTGTACTGTTTCTTTTGGACACTTGTGTGGCCACAGTCCTTTTCTCCACTACGTCGTCCGTTTGACATCCAATCTCCCTGGTCTGTTTCTTCACGTCACCACACCGGCACGCTGCCCCTCTTGTGATTGGAGGAGACTGCTTTGTCAAAACAGAAAACAGTAAAAATTACTTCAGTGATGGAATGTCAATAATAGATTTACTTTACAGTTATTTGTACATTACTTGGACATTTATACTTTATGCTGTATTATCAATATTTAATCTTACTTTTTAAATAAAAATTTGCTCCCGTCTCTCTCTATAAACGGAACTAACGTCTGTGAAAAAAAGAAAAAACGAACCCAGGGCACTCATTGTAGGTGTCCCTCGGTCCATATTTTACATTACACACACGTAAAGCCCCAGTCTACATATAATTCCTTGTCATAGCTATAGTGGTGAACATAAAACATTACCTCATTGTGCTGTCATACAATAACATTTGCTAACATTACATGGGCATGACAGGATGCACGATGTAAAATCACTTTCAGGATTTGCACCTTCAACAAAATGCATTTAATTGTCCAAATTTACAGTATTTATAAGATAAGCACACACTTACACTTTCTGGCGGGCACGTAATGGTGGAACCTGCTGTCGGTAGGACGGTAGGATGCAAGCCCCGGACGGATAGGGTCGGTTCAGCCACACTGATCAGCATCAACGGACTCTTCAGGAATCCAGACTTTACCTGGTGATAGTTGCTGTAACTATCGGGGGTAAAGTGGACACTACAGAGACGGGTATTGGTGGTGATCTTCAACTCTCCACAGTAGCTCCTCTTGACAAAATCAATCCACCGTTTCTTTAAGTTGTTGTCCGAAGGAAACTTAAATAAGCTAACGGAGCCGTTACCTTGCACACTGAGGCATCCAGGAAAGATGCACGAGCGACGCGGAGGAGACATGATCGGTTAGCCGGCTATTTGATTGGTTAGCTGACTGGTTGGTTAGCTGGTTGGTTGGTTAGCTGACTGGTTGGTTGACCGGTTAGCTGACTGGTTGATTGGTTAGCAGACTGGTTGGTTGACCGGTTAGCAGACTGGTTGGTTGACCGGTTAGCAGACTGGTTGGTTGACCGGTTAGCAAACTGGTTGGTTCACCGGTTAGCAGACTGGTTGGTTCACCGGTTAGCAGACTGGTTGGTTGACCGGTTAGCAGACTGGTTGGTTGACCTGTTAGCAGACTGGTTGGTTGACCTGTTAGCAGACTGGTTGGTTGACCGGTTAGCAGACTGGTTGGTTCACCGGTTAGCAGACTGGTTGGTTGACCGGTTAGCAGATTGGTTGGTTAACCGGTTAACTGAATGGATGATTGGTTAGCTGACTGGTTGACCGGTTAGCTAGCTGAAACTGTCGTAAGAGATGCTATCCGGGACTCGAGAGCGAGCGGGAAAACCACCCAAGCTAATGTCCTGAATGTAAATACATACACACTGAGAAACAATATCTGCGGCTCTGTTCATAAATCAACATCTTTAACACTGTGGAAACACAGCTCAGTGTGCTGCCTTTACGGACCACAACAATGCAATAGTTTACCTGCACTAATGTGGACTAAACACACTGTGGTGCTCCATTTGCTCTCTCTTTTCCTCCTATCTTTCCTTTTCTTTCCAGTATGGTCTCGGTGGTGCTAGCTCCTCTGCTAGCTCGGTTAGCACTCTGCTCCAGCCTCTCTCTGTGTCTCTGAAACTCCGTCTTCTGACACCGTGTTGTGCTCTCTAACTTTACACTGGAGCTTTAGGTTCTATTATAGTGTGGTCTGACTACGACTGTAGCTGAATATCAACTATATTCACTGTTAAACTCACATAAACACAAACAAAAACACACCCGTGATACTCTGCTTACGCTTCTTCTTCTTCGCCTTAATGATTAACGGTAGTTCTCCTCCAGTATTCTGGTTCACTAGCGCCACCTTCACGCTAGAGTTTAGTTAGACGACAAGACAAAAGCAATCGCAAACAGATCAGATTTTTCTTCTTCTTCATCTAATGGTTTCCGACAGACTGTACACTAAAATAAGCGTAATGCTGCCCTCTTCTGTTCAATAAAACCACTCTACTTTAGATTTTCAAATAGATGTTGGTAAAGAGAAGATAACTCACGACTGCCTTATCTATTAAACGCGAATTCGTTCGAGGCAAAAACATCGATGATTTTTATCGTAAACACTGTAAGCCCAAAGGTTTAAAGTTCTTTAAATAACATTCCTCGATCAACAGAATTCTGGACACAGGACAATAAAACATGTGAAATAGTCTCAAGCTGACCACACTGACATAGACCATCCGGATGCTTGCCCATTTTATCTAAATATGCAGCAATCCCACAATGCACCAGTCCTAATCTGGTTATTTTAACTTGATTTTGACACAAATTGACCACAGGAGTCTATAGTGCCCTGTGCACAAAGCTAACAAATAAAATAGTTCCTCCCTCTAGTCTCATATTCTCATCCATAGAATCAGAATAAAAATACGACATCTCAGGTTTATTTCGCTCATTCTAATCTAAAGCCACCAAACAGCTCAGTAACAAATCAAATTATCTCAAAAAAATAAAAACTAAACTAAAGAACAGTTTTGCCCTCTAGTGATAGCATAATATATGGCTTTATTCAAAATCTAACTATATATTCAGTAAAATGAAGTTCAAAGTTTGGATACATTTTAATGCGACGGGCATTTTCAGAGCAGAGTTTAGATAATAACATCTAAACATTCCATATCTCACATGATCATTGAATCACCTGGACCTTTGGTATTTTATCATTCATATGTAGCACTCTGTTTGATGGTAAGTCTGAAACCTTTTATAAAGAACAAATACTTGATCAAACTTGGGTTGTTTTTAATCTGTGAAGCTACCTTATAAGAAGCCAAAACCTTCTACTGTCTTTATGATGATACAATTCTGTAAAATATCAGGACATTGAGTGTTTTATTATAGGAGCTATTGTAAGTGCTTAAAAAGCTGGCATTTTATTTATTTTTTTAATTTGAATATTAGTTTTCAGTCATTTCATTAAAAAGCTTCATAATCTGGGAGGCTTTAACTAAAACACATGTTGTTGGGCTGCTTCTGTCTAATTTAGTTTGAAGTAAATTTTACTTTATCCGCACCTCCTTCCATTTTGTTCCTCCTGTAACGATGTCATGGCTAATGTGTCATTTAAAAATTGAGCAACAACAAGAGAAGCTCCTCTGAGCACAAATCTGAAAAGGTTATGTGAACGTACACAGAGACCATGATGCGTTTAACAGGTGAATGAGCAGTTCTCTGTATTCTTAGCTTCTTACAATCAATTTAGATCACAATGATGAAGACCTTTAAGCAGACATAGGCAACTGGCGGCCCAGGGGCCACATGCGTTCCTCTTTATGCGGCCCCTAAAGTAAATGTACAAAACCACAGAAAAATACACAAAACAAGAGCAAGAATACATTGAAAATACAAATAATTACAACATTGCAGGAAAATACAAGATAAAAATGCAGAAAATACTCCAAAAACAACTACAAAAATTAACAAAACAACAACAGTACACAAAATTACTCCGAAAAATATACAAAATTACAGAAAATGACAATGAAAGTACACAAAAAGACAAGAAAACACAAAAAATGACTCTGCAAACCCACAATACTAACAAACAAGCAAAACGACAACAGAAATACACAATATGACTCCAAAAGACAAATATTCTACAGAAAAAATACACAAAACGGCGACAGAAAGAAACAAAATGCTTCACAACAAGCAAAACAACAAACATACACAGAATAACAGAAAAACAATTACTATAAAAACTTTTTCTTTCCTGTATTAATGCTCAGATCGCTCATTATACTGAATGCTGACATGAATGTTGATCATGTGACCCTCAAATCAAACAAACACATTTTTTTCAGCCCCGCTGTGATAGAAGTTGCCTACCTATGCCTTTAATGAAAACTAAAATGCAGTGAAACCCACTCCCTAATTCAGATTAAAATCCAGCTCTATGTACTCCTATTCCTTTCTCTTCCACTCTGGGTAATTTTTGTGAGGGTCCATGGAGGGAAAAAGAGGAAGGAGTAAAAAGAAATGAAATATTTTCAAAACATTTATGGTTTATCTTCATTTCTTGCACATTTTTTTCCCAAGAACACTAATCATCTGTGGTGTTGCACTTTGCATCACAGATATTACAGCAATCATATTAAACATGGCATTTTGAAAAGTGGAGTCATCCTTTCAACCGCGTTGTGTCTGCGATGTTTGCTTTGCTGATTAAATCCACAGCTCGTGACGTCAATGGGCTGTTGTTGTATGTGAAATGCTGCGTTCAGGTCCAGCATTGAAAATCGCCTACCTTTTCACTCCCTCTGCCGCAAGGATGCATTCAAGTACTCAAATATGGTACCGTTTCATTTTACGATACTCAGTTGCATCGACGGAATGCAGTCGATACCTATAAAAGTACGGATTTAGGTATGCATCTCCAGCAAATGCATCAAATGTCATGGATCTGAATTTATTATTCGAAGTTGCCACAACATACACAAAATGTATACAGACCTAATTACAGTAAAAATAATACAAAATAAATCACTGTAACCACAGATTGTAAACTGTAAAGCTCCTTTCAGGAATTGGTGATGGTAACCAACCAAATGACCAAACGTACAAAACCCTGTCACACTTCACAGTTAAACTATCCAAACTATAAACAATAAGGAAGAAAAAAACCCCAAAAACAATAAGAAATTAATCAAACGTCAAATGTGTATCATCATATCTAAAAAAATTCTCTTGTGTGTAGCACGTCATGTATTAATCCACAACATTTATTCAGCACGTAACATCTGAAAGGTTTCTGTCTGGGCTTGTTCAGGTCAGACGTTTGTCAAAAAACTTTACCTGAAACATGAAATCTAAAGGGTTTCTCTTGTGTGTGGACTTTCATGTGTGAAGACAATTCTGATTTTCGCATAAAACATTTACTACAAATGCCACATCCATAGGGTCGCTCTCCTGAGTGGACTTTCATGTGGAAAGACAATTCTGACTTTCGCTTAAAACATTTACTACAAATGTTACACCCATAGGGTCTCTCTCCTGAGTGGACTTTCATGTGGAAAGACAATTCTGACTTTCGCTTAAAACATTTACTACATATGTCACATCTATAGGGTTTCTCTCCTGTGTGGACTTTCATGTGCGAGCTCAATTCAGACGTTCGCTTAAAACATTTACTACAAACTTCACATTTATGGGGTTTCTCCCCTGTGTGGATTTTCTTGTGGATATTCAAGTCATACTTATTTTTAAAACATTTACTACAGACGTCACAGCTGAAGGGTTTCCCTTCTGTGTGGCCTCTCACGTGTTGGTTTAGGTGTGATTTTCGTTTGAAACCTTTACTACAAACATCACATTTAAACGGTTTCTCACCTGTGTGGCCTCTCATGTGGTACAGCAGATGAGAATTTCGTTTGAAACATTTACTACAAACATCACATTTAAACGGTTTATCTCCTGTGTGGTCTTTTATGTGGTCCACCAGGTGAGACTTTTGTTTGAAACGTTCACTGCAAAAATCACATTTAAATGGTTTCTCTCCTGTGTGGCCTCTCATGTGGTAAACCAGGTGAGACTTTTGGTTAAAACATTTACTACAAACATCACATTTCAACGGTTTCTCTCTTGTGTGGCCTCTCAAGTGTGACTCCAGGTGAGACTTTAGTTTAAAACCTTTACTACAAATATCACATCTATGAGGTTTCTCTCCTGTGTGGATTATTTTATGCCGGGTCAAGCTCCACTTACATTTAAAGCATTTACCGCAAAAGTGACATCGAAAAGGTTTTTCTACTGCACTTCCTGTCATGTTTGGGGCTGACAGAGGTTTCTGCAAACTATCAAAGTCTTGATTATTTTTACCTGAGTCAGACATCTTTCTCTTTTTTCTGGTGGAAACAAAGTCATTGGTTTCAACATCAAAATCTGACAAAGGTTTTGGTGAACTACTATCATCATCATCATCTTCATCATACGTGTTACTATCTTCAGTGTGAGACGAGTCTGTCTCCGTTCCATCAGGACCTTGTAGAACTAAACTGCTATGATCTGGGTTCCTGGCTGCTTCTGGTCCTTTGCTGTTAATTCCCACACTTTGTCTTTTCATGAATTCATCTAAAGTGCAGCTTGAAGGTTCCTCCTTAATGTTGATTTGTGTTTGTTGTCTCCAGTGTAGCTGGGAGGCCTGAGGCTTCTCCTCTTCATCTTCACATTTAACAGGA